>NW_019737989.1:703438-744314 GCF_002891405.2 Cryptotermes secundus
TAGTATGTTTTTAATAGTGTTCTTCTCTATTTGTTTTCCTTTTTCTGTTATTGGGTATGTGTGGAGTCTATTCATTAAGTAGTTAATACCTGACAATTTGTGCTCGAATGGATGGCACGAGCTGTTAGGTATTATGATGTCTGTTTGTGTGGGTTTTCTATATATTTCGAATTGCAAGCTATCTTCATTACGATGTATTGTTATATCTAGGAAGTTAATAGATTCTTCTTGTTCTCTTTCAATTGTGAACTTTATAGTTGGTTGCAATTCGTTAATTTCTTTGAGTGTATGTTCTATGTTCGTTATTTTTTCGTCATATATTATTAATATGTCATCGACATATCTAAAGTAAGCCACTATTTGTTGTTTTACTAGAATGGGAAATATTTGAGTGTGTTCCATATATTGTATATATGTTTCTGCTATTATTGCCGATGTTGGGGCTCCCATAGCTAGACCATCTGTTTGTTTGTAGTAATTCTTGTCAATTTGAAAATAATTCTGTTCTAATACTGTTTTTAATATAAGTATTGTTTCTTTGTAAGTTTCTGAGTAAGTACAAATAACAGTATAAACATATAAGAATAACATAACAAGACATAACATAAGATAGTAACACAAATATTTGTATATTACAGACAACACATGAACAGCGATAAAAACAAGAAGTGGCCGCTGCAGCACCGTAGATATAGGGCATGTACCCTGAAAAATTTTAATTTGAAAAAGAAAGAGAACAAAGATCTTATAGACATTTTAACTTGAATTAAGGTTTAAAAAGTGCTAATTTAAAAATCAAATCGACGCGTGTAGATTAACAAAGATTTTATACAATTAGAAAGACTGGGATTTTTACATTTTTAACAAGCAGTGTAACAGTTACGTGAGTGATACACACCTGATGATGGCCATTTAGGGCCGAAACATGTAGTGTGGAGGAGGAAAAAGAAGTAAAAACTACGATAAAATTGTTGCACTTAAGACGGTATTTGTCCATATATATTGTGTGAGTGTAACAGGATGCTGAAATATAATATTGGAATTTAAATGTGTTTCGGTGACTTGGGATCCTCCTATATCGCAATGAGGTCAAAATACAACCCCACAAACCAGGCACATATGCAAGCACACACACACACACACATAAAACATGGTAAGTAAATCGTTTTACATCCTTTGGTATTTAACCAAAAACTGTATCCAGTGCTTGCAAAAATGTGATACAGAATAATGTATTAATACCGTACTCAGCAGTCGACTGCAATATTAGCCCTTCGATCTTTATCGTAGGGCATTTTAATTTTGTTTCTACGCGCTCACAGCCGGGAAGTTTTAAATTTAAAATCTCAATTCTATAGCGCGTCATTTAAAAACCTTCATTTAATAAAATTTTAGAGCAATAACCTGCAACTAAGAACTATATTGCTAAGAATTAATTCACTTACCAATACAGGTAAATTCTAAACGTCTGACTGTAGACATGCAGTTTGACTTTCTACGCAATTATTCCGACCCTGCTCTTATGCTTTACTAGTCTCTTCACTGATGTGTGTCCCACAGTTTTCATGTACAACGTGATTATAGCACTGAGCCGTGACACTAATGCTTGACTTGTCGATAAATACCCGTGGGCTGCTTAGGGGGTGTATTTTCATCGGTGGACAAATTACACTACGCAGACATTTCTGTTAACGAAGGGTACATTTTTAGTGGATTCTTAGAATCAGGAGCTTGAAGAAATAAATCCCAACAATGGATATATGCGAACCAAATAAGAGACACTTCTTCTGTTGTCAAAAATGCGTGTTTATTGACCCGTTACCTAGCAAAGAATGCCCTTTATTGTCGCGTATTTTTGTGCGCATTACCCAGCAATGTGCTGTTTCCCAAGAAACTCTCTCCTCGGGAAATTTTTATCGAGCCGTTGCCCAGCAATGGGTCGACACATTACAATATTTATACCACTATTATTATATCTCTACTTACCAAACCAATTTCAGGCAAATGTTTTGGGCTGACGAATACTGTAAAACTACTATATAAAGTAATTCCCTTCTGTGTGTTTGAAGTCTCTTGATTATGGCCTGGATAGGCAGAAACATGAAAGGCATTGTAATGTTTTAAATATTCAAAAATTGGTTACACTAAATTGAACTTAATTCTGTTTACTATTAGGGAGTATTTCATGGTTCAGATTTGTATTGATTGAAATATTTTTGTGACAGTCGCTGAATGAATTACGTGATTTGGTCAATAACAATCATTCTTGTTCCAAGAAAATTATTTTTCGGTTATCATTTAAACTATTTCCTCCAACTGTATGTCCACTTTAATTAACAATTCATCATTCTTCATGACATACATTCAGATTTAAAAACTTATAATTTGTTCTGCCGATCACAGTGGTCGTGCGGTCTAAGGCATGAGCTGTCTTCTCTGGCTCGAACAGTGGGATCGTAGTTTCGAATCCCGCTCGAGGCATAAATGTCTGTGTACGTTTATTCTGTGTTTGTGTTGTCCCATGTGTACGTAGCGGCCATACGACGGGCTGATCACTCGTCCAAGATATCCTACCGATGTATAAAAGAGATCACGAAATTCAAGAAGAGGTCAGGGCCCAACAAAGGGCTGTAGAACCACTGAAGAATGAATGAATGATAATTTGTAGTCCTTTTTGGGAAAACTGAGCAGAGTTACTAAAAAAAATCACAACATTTTATGGAACCCAACCTCTCATTACCGTCTTCACAGAGGCCCTCCACTGGTCCCTATCCTGAGCCAGACGAATCCAATCCATACCGCTCTATTCAAAGAAGCACATACATATTTTTTAATAATCGTTTGTCTATATATACATGTAACTCTAATGAAGTAGTTTAGTAACACAGAGAGACATAAAAAGCCCCGATGGAGATGCAATAGGTAGAAAAACGTAACGGATATAATGTATAATGTACAAGGTAATTCAAAAAGAAGGAACCGATTTTATTATGCGATATTTTATTAAAGGAAAGTAATACAAAACTCCAGCCAAGTCACAAGTATTCTACTAACAATCACCTTTTATTTCCTGTCTTACAAGTGTTCAATGTGGCCACCACCTGCAGCACGGGCAACATAAATACGATAAGAGAATTCCTCCCAGGCGTGTATCAGCATATCGCGATGCACTGAGTTAATCGCTGTTGTTATTCCATGTTTAAGGTCATCGAGGTTAGTGGGTAGCGGTGGAACATAAACCTGATCTTTTACATATCCCCACAAGAAGAAATCACACACGGTGAGGTCTGGGGATCTCGCAGGCCAAGCTCAAAGATCAAGGTCTTGGGCCCTCTTCCGACCAATCCATCGCTGGGGCACTTTTTCATTTAAAAAAGCTCGGACCATCAGGTGCCAATGGGGCGGTGCTCCATCTTGTTGAAAAATGTAGTCATGCGATCTGCTTGCAGTGAAGTGAAGAGCCAGTTTTGGAGCATATCGAGATAGGTTTGTCCTGTAACGCTGTTTCCTTCAAAGAAAAATTGACCATAAAACTTGTCCTGAGACACAGCACAGAAGACGTTCACCTTAAGGGAATCTCTTTCGTGCTCAACTGTTTCATGTGGGTGCTCTGTTCCCCGAAATACGCACATTGTGACGATTGACTGTACCGCTCAAGTGAAAAGTCGCTTCATCACTAAAAATTAAACGTGAAATGAAGGTTTCCTCGTCCATCATCTCCAGCATCGAATCACAAAATTCCATCCTCTTCCTTTTGTCGTCATTGGTAAGTGCCTGAACGAGCTTCAGTCTGTATGGTTTCAAATGTAGACGTACTGTTAGCACACGCCAGACAGTGGATTGGGAGATCGCAAGCTCACGGCTAGCTCGATTTGTTGATTTCCGCGGGCTCCTCTCAACCGCAGCACGGATTCTCGCCACTTGTTCCTCCGAGACTCGTGGTCGTCCTGGACTTTTTCCTTTACACAGACACCCACTCTCTTGAAACTGTCGAAACCACCGTCGAATGTTCTTAGGACAGGGCGGATTAATGCCGAATCGCCTTCGAATAGCACACTGCACTGTGAGAACCGAATTTCTTTTCGCGAACTCGAGAACACAGAACGCCTTTTGCTGAGGACTCGCCATTCCGAGGGTAAACGAACAACTCAAAGTTGCCGGAAGAACGATGCGACTTCAGCGCCCCTGTGGCAGCCATTCACAGCTTAGATAACTCCTCTTTCAAATGGTCACTGACTCATTCCATGACGATGCTTAAGAACTGAAGCAATGCGTTATGAAATTGGTCCATTCTTTTTGAATAACCATGTATTTAGCAATAAAATAACATGCAACATTGGTCATGTGATAGCGGTGGTAGAATGAATTTGTAAATGATACAGCAATGTAAGCAATTGTCATCAAATTATAGAACGATATATGAAATAAATTCTCGAATTCGGATTAGCAACAGATTTGATCCATTTCTGTCTTACTTCCACTTTCATTCCTTTCCGACTCTTGAAAAAATCAACAAACTATTATCACATTAGACGAAATTAATGCCCTAACATAATCTTCCTTTTACATGTATTACATTAATTACAAATTCTATAGTTCGGTATCTCGTTTAACTCTTTTAAATAAAATGAAACTTGAACTTTGTAACTGGAAAAAACTATATGTTGTTTTTAAAATTAAACATACGAACCACCTTTAACATCGATATGTGTTTACCGTACGTAAGGTTACCTATCTCACTCTCCCTACTCCATCTGGTAGTCACTGGGATATTTTAACTAAAAATGATTTTGGATTTTACACAGAACGCAGATGCTGGAAGGCTTACAGGATACGATATCTCAAAGTAATTACTTTTTAACCTGATCCAATTTAAGAGAGCTTTTGCTCCAAGAGCACTGCTTTTGGCCTACTCTCAGGAATTATATCATACAGGCAGCGGATCGTGAAGTACTTCCAATATGTGATCGTTTTAACCAGTGGGAGAGGGTCATATACGAGTATACGTCGAATAATTTGCTGTAATGTATATAATCAACAAAGAATCTGTTCCTCTATACACATGCCATTGTGATATTTGCAATTGAACTGTCATACAAAGCAGTTTAAATAGCTACGTCATCAACCTGTAAATGTTTAAATTATGCTCAAGAATTCTGTAGTAAACAGGAGGATAAATTTGTGCGTTGTTTTTATGAACGATTTGTGCACAGACCGTGTCGACCCATCCGCATATTTCGTTTCCAGATTTACTCAGAAGTTTGCAACTAGACTTGGCATGTGTCTTTGTACGCCACGAATAATTTCTGATAGCACGTACATAGCTAAGAGTTCACTTCAAATTTTATATAAAAGTAATCTTTCCGTAATCTGTCCATATGGGCTACCTTCCTCATAGATCTTTTTGATTTTTACTTATGTCTTTCTGCAGCCATTTTTTAACGAAATGATTTCATAGAGTGCAGTTTCAACATTATACTTGAAGAGGCCGCTCTGTCTATTCTAATTATTACCTTCCTGTCCTCAAATATGCCGATATGAAATGAGTACGAATTTATAGATGTAAATGAAAATAACGCTGATTAACGAAGGGTACCGAAAATTTATCTGGAAGTAGAACTCTGGAAAGTTCGCAATTATTTACATCATATTTTTATAGAATTTAAAACAACATTTTGAAAAAGAAAAATCTATTTCGGTTTAACGGCAAAAGGTGTGTGAAATTATAAGCGTCGATGTATCTTAAGCACGCCTGCAAATTACATTGGAGAATTTTTATTTATAAACTTGAGAGTGGTGCAAAGTCATCAAAATATGCTTCACAAATAACATATTTGAGATCTGAACCACTGCAAATTTTGCACAGAAGTGGATAACTAATATAACTGCGTCGGTAAATCAAATAAAAATATTAAAATTCTTGTACCAGCTAACTTAGTGAAAATGGGTTCGATACAGCTTTGTTGTTTTCAACATGGTTCCAGTTGCGCTCAACGCATATTCTCCAGCACTTCACTAATGTCTCAATTCTTCGTGAAAAAGGCCGTTTGGCTGCATGCGAAGCACAGGTTGAGGGATACACCCTAAATTAAGGTCCCTGATCCTCCCACCTGTCACACGGGAAGTATGTGGCCTAGCGCTGTATCGCAATCATAGTTATTACTTCATACATAAACACTGTAACATTTGTCCGAAAGTAAAAGAAAGTAAAGTTACCCCTGTGCTTAACTCACAATTGATCACTACACCATGAAGACGTATGGGAGAGTGGATGTATAGACCTACGTTTTCTTGACCTCGGTACTAGCTGGAGGTGAGTGCAACTTCACATTCCAGTCGCTTTACCCCGGGTGAAAGAGTCCCCCATACCTTTTGGATAGGAGGCTGGATGGGCCCCAGTACCGGTATGGGCACGAGATTCGAACTCCGGCCCCTTGGTCATCCAGCCCATAGCCGTTCTCTATTCCGACTGCGCTATCACGGACACCTTGTCCGAAAATACAGGATAAAATTTCCTTACATAACTGTTTTAAGCAATTCTTAGCACAGAACCCCCTCTCCTTCGATGAACCGCCTTTACACTGATCTCAGTACAGAAGTTCATGCAGGAAATACAAATATACAGGTGAATGTAAACAGACGGGTAGGTTATGATATAAATTTATTTTAATTGAGGAATCTGTTAAGAACTTGTTATGAACAATAGATTCCTTCATTTTCCTTTAGAATAATCGTCATGCTTTATCAAATTCAAATTTAGTCAGATATGTGAGGTTTCAACGAGATTCTGCAATCTATATCATCCAAGGGACATTCCCGAAACTAACTTGCGGGAATGTTGCAGAAGACTGCAGACACGATGAAGAATAAGAGGGAAAAATCACAATGACCCTTCCAGGAATTCGAACCTCGGTTGTCCGGTTCCTATTTAATCACAGCAGCTTTACTAACTTACCAGTAGCTCCCTAAGTTCGGTCCACTGTGAGAATAAGAGATATACAGCGGCATCTAAATATTTAGGATGTACTTCTTGGGTACGAAACCGTAGTGACCTCAAGCCTCTGAATCCTGAAATAATGCCTTTGTGAGCTCCAATGTGCTATGGCGTTAGTCTGAATTATACGTCTGAGTGTCTCTGCCGTGCTAGACGGTGCTCTTTAACATAATCGCATTATGACAGTGTCCCTACAGCTAAATTGTGACCTTAAGGGAAACAGGATTCCATTGCTTACAGTGCTTCCGATACAAAGGAAAATAATACAGGTCAGTAAAATTCCTCTATTTTAGAAACACTACTATTTCAGCCGAAAGTTCTGACGATATAATGCCATGCGTAGTCTGAGAAGTAGTTAAGCCTAAGAACTATCAGTTCTACTGAAAAACTCGTTTTAATTACGTACACGGATATCACAAGTAACTTCTATATGTGTTACTGCGTATAATTTCAATAACCTAATTTTAATGCATTGGTTTCAGGTACTGAATCACATCACCGAGGCTCTTGTGTTCACTGACGATGATTTTCTCGGCACGTTCTTGAGAATTAAGTCTGGCGCTTGTCTTGTGAGAACAGGATGCAGGCCTTTGCTTCTGAGTTTCCACTTGAACGTTCGGACCAACTACTGAAATTTATGAAATGCGATATCTACGCTGTGCAATTGCATTTATGTGTGATCACTTTTCAGGAAAGTATTTTTATTCGTTGTTTTTAACAAATAACTTTTATTTCTTCAAAAAATTTGCTGTTACGCATATTGTTCCGGTCTATAAAACCGAGATTAAAGACCGTGGGAATCCGTTGCGCTGACCATGTGACACCCTCTATCCGGCAGAAGTTGGCACTAACTTCGCCGACAAGCGGCGATCGCTCGGTCGGTATAGTTAGCTTGGGGACTACAGGCCACGGAGTTTACACATATCGTTAGTTACCGGCAAAAGAAAGTGGTGGACAAATTTAACAGGATTTTAGCCCTACTTTCTTTATCTGTATGGAGCAGCTTCCTTCTTGACATGCCGTTCAGATAGTTATATGATTATATGGAGCCCCAGAGTTCATTTTCTTTCAATCAAAAGCACACCACTGAACCAAACGGATCCAGTTCATTTAAAGCTTAGTTATTTTGCTTTCTTATTTACCTAGTTCGTTCCTCTTAAACGTAACGATGTAGAGGTTGTTTTTATATTTTAATCATTTTACAGAAGCCAGGACTCCTTGGACGAGTAATCAGCAAGTCGCAAGTTCTCTATATATACGCATGACAACATAAACACAGAATAAACACATACACATATCGAACATCCATATCTTATGTGGGATCCGAGTCATTCAAACCTGTAATTTTATTTCTGCCATGAATAATTTTCTGACTTCGTGCTCTATGCAGTATAAAAATACGAATATTATTAATATACTTGTTTCAAACAATGAAATGCATTCTAATAATTACGGATGCTGTGAAGGGAAATATGTCTTTAATTATTTCGGAACTTGTTATTAAGCAGCGACAACCACTACAGAGTGTTTGAAATTTGCGGTAAATTCCAAATATTGTTGTGGAATTAATATAAAATTGTATGCTGTTCTCTTGCAGCACCATGCCTGTGCAATTTCCATTGCGCAGGTTTGTACTGAGCAGTTCAGCTGCATGTATATAAACATGAAAAATGTAAAATTAATATCGAACTCGTTTCGTTAGTTAGCAACGGAATGTTGCAAAATTATTTTGTTCTGTTAGGTATGTCTGTCTGCATCTCAACATGTAATAACTTGAGAACCGCTAATCCGATTTCCATGAAACATTATGATAAGTTTGATACAATATGTCAATTTTTTTCAATTTTTATTACAGTAGGGCACAAATAACAGACGATTTATATGGAAAACTGTCGAGCGTATATAGCTGAATATTTATTAAAAAAATACTTTGAGCAGAAGTTGAGAGAAAAATGAAATATACATTTTATGCTCAACAGATTTTCTCCCGAAAGTCTCACATATTGAGATAATTCGTTATTCGAGAAAACTAGAGACAGTGATAGATGAGATTCACTAGAATTGTTAGCTATGAACATACGTTTTTGTACATTCTGTCTCTTACTAATATGAGTAGGCCTATGTGTTACTAGTAAAGGTCCATCTACGTTAACAGTAAACGATTTATTTTGAAAAGGATTTTGTCCCTGGTTAATGCAGAAGCAAAAAATTATATGATCTTTGATCTTTTATATGAATAAAATCGTATTATTCCGAGATTTCAACATAACAGAACACAGCGGTAATCTTAAAGTCCTTCAATATCATGTATGTGATCTGTCACGTGATCTGTTTCACAACCCATTCATGATCTAACGGTCTTAAAATTCTGTAGTTCTGCCATGTATAATAATTACTTCAAAAAGTTATTACATTGCGGAAATTTCCTCATCTGACATCACTTTCTCTACGCGACTGTGTACCAAAGGAATTCAAATAAACAGTAGAACAGTAAAAGCATTCTAAAATGTTATCAGAAATTGTGTGATTTGTAAGCTATGCAAGTAGTAAGAACAAAGAAAATGCAACAAGGTCAAAATTCTATTTCTCTATAAAAAGAGCAGAAATTTCTTTTCATAGCCTTTTATTTTGTTTGTCATTATTATAAAAAAATAAATAATATTAAAGATCACTGATTTGCCTGAGTGTCTTGTGTGGAGGCGCGTTATATTACCTCCACCAAAGCCCCGCAAGCCGTAGAAGGCAATGAGGAGGGAACGGGATGCCAGGGGATATAACTGGGTCACCATCTCACGGGTGGACATAAACACAGAGATCAAGTCCTCCAGGTTTGGGGTTGGAAGTAACACTGTCGAATTGTGTAAAATACTACTGCTGCGAAATCTGTAGTGAAAACTGAATGGTCTAATTCGCGACCGAATAGACAAGTCTAGCATAATCTTCTAAGGAAAGCTTTGGCTGGCTCAAAACGGCTGTTTGGCCAATGATGGTGATGATTCTTCTGAGTAGAATATCTTCAACTGAAAGTAATTTGTTCACTTAAATACTACTCTTAGCATAATGAGAAGCTTCATAATCTGTACTCTTCTCCAAGTATAATTAGAATGATCAAGCCAAGGAGGATGAGGTTGGCAAGGAATGTAGCATGAATGTGGAAGGAGAGGAATGCATATAGAATATTGGTGCGAAAGCCAGAAGGAAAGAGACCACTGGGAAGACCAAGGCGTAGGTGGGTGGACAATATTAAAATGGATTTTAAGAGAGATAGGATGAGATGGGATGGGTTGGATTGTTCTGGGTCAGAACAGGGACCAGGGGAGGGCTCTTGTGAACACGGTAATGAAACTTCGGGTTCCATAAAATGCTGGGAAATACTCTTAGGAATGGAACTTCCATTTGAAATAACGATGATTTCTTAATATCCATTCCTTGTTTCTAAGACTACACACGTTCTTTCTATTCTTTGTGCTCACTTTATTGATTCGTATATTAGTTGAGTGCTACAAAGTTTTACAAGTTTTTGATTACAGACATTACAGAGAGTATATTGCCAAGGAAAGATAATGGTCGTCGCCAATTTAATGGAATCATTCTGATATCTTCTTGCAAGAACTGAGGAAAACTGAAAAAAAGCCTCAACTTTGTAGGATTTGAGGTTCCCACAGCAGTTGCTATAAATTTTCTATCTTCTGAGATATAGCCCCAAAGGTCCTTGCGTGCGGCTTCCGCTCTGGTATCCTATTTGGCTTATTCTTCAATCCTGAAAAAGGGGCGTGACATGTTCCTCCGAAACGTCTTCTGACTTTCAATGGACTACACGACGTCATACTCGAGAGGACAGAACTCTCCAACCTCAAATTTATTCTTCTTTGTGTACCGTTGTACGAGGAGTGCTTGACACTGTGCGTCATCATTGCCTTCTCTCATGATTGCTAGGAACGGTGCTAGGGGACAATAGTGTTATAATTTGAAGCTTAACCGGTATTACCACATCTCAGGCTTGAAATTGGTTTTAGGAAGTCTATTCACAAATTTGGAATCTAATTCTTGGGTTGCACCAACAGTTCCAGTGATATAATTCTACGATCGGTAGTGAAGTAGAGAAACAGTTAAGTGAGGTGACTAACTAGGCAATACGCAGATAGCACGGAGCGTGTATAAGAACAAAGTGGACAGAGATACTCCACAGACGAGTAGCACATATTGTCGGGAGACACCATGGTGGCGGCCGAGGGCAGAGGGTGTTCGCACAGAAGTATGTGCTTTCGCCTCTGCTGCGGGGGACTCAACAATAATGGCTATTACACAGTAGGATATGCTGATGACATAGCAATCCTAATTAATGGGAAATTCCTCCATACTCTGTCAGAGCCCTGTGCAGTGTCCAACAATGAATCGAAAGAAGTTGTCCATCGACCGAAATAAGACGGTAGCTATACCCTTCACTGGGAAGAGGAATATAAAGGGACTCAAGGAACCAGCTGTCCAGTGAAGCCAAATACTTTAGAATAACATTAGACAAGGGATTTATACGAGAAAACAGCTAGATCAGGTTATCAGCAATGCCTACAAGATCTTCTGGATATGCTGAGGCACGTTTGGGAAAACTTGGGGACTGAAATCAAAGATGATATATTGGATATACACTGAGGTAGTGAGACTCTTAGTTTCTTTAATTCGCTTAGTGGGGGGTGGGGTCCAACTGGGTCCACACGGCGTGGCGGCCATTGATTGGCCTATTGTACCTGCCCCGGGTGATTATGATGATGCAGAATTTGGTGGAATGAAAATTGACAGGGGAAACCGATGTACTCGGAGAAAACCTGCCCCAGCACCACTTGTCCACCATAAATCCCACTTGACCAGAACAGGGATCGAACCCGGAACGCTGCGGTGGGAAGCCAGCGACTAACCGTTTGAGCTATGACTCGGCCCAGACATATAGTTACGTATACAGCCACTATGTGGTGGCCCAGAGGTAAACTCAAAACAAGTCGGGCAGAATTTAGCAAACTGCAAAGGATGTCCTCCTTGGAAATTACAAGAGCAATGAGAACAGCTCCAACAGTTGCAACTGAAGTCCACTTTGGACTCTCCCCACTATGCCTGCAGATGGAAGCGGAAGCCAAGAAAATAAATTACAGATTGCGTTGTAATGATCAATGGAAACACAAATCCGAAAGTTTTGAACATCCATGAAAATGAAAGAAACATCATACAAAAGGGGTTTGATAAAATGATACCAAGATATATCTACGGTAAACCCTTCATAATCAGATTCTCTTATAGAAGCGAATGGAAACAGGGGTTTCAGCTGGACAGAAATGGGGGACTAATCTGGTACACAGATGGCGCCAAGACAAATAAAAGCACGGTAGCTGGGGTGTATTAACATGGAACAAGGAGGAAACTTAGTTTTACCCTTGGGCAGTACACAGCAGTATTCCAGGCAGAAGTGTATGCCATTGAGGCATGCGCAGTTGAAAATCTAGAAAGAAACTATAAAAATAGGAATATCTACTTTCTATCGGACAGTTAAGCTGGAAGTAAAGCACTTGGCAAATACCACATCACCTCAAACCTTGTCTGGGACTGCCACCAGTCCCTCACACAACTGGCCAGACATAACAGAGTACAACTGATATGGGTGCCAGATCATGAGGGTATTGTTGGGAATGAAACTGCAGATCAGCTGACAAGAACAGGACCTGAACCAGCTTGCGGCATCTCAGTAGGAGAGTATTGCAGGGAATGAACTTACAGATCAACTGGCAAGAACAGGATATGAACAGCCGTTCATAGGACCTGACCCAGCTTGCGTCATCTCAATTGGAGTTGCCAAGAAAGCCGTCAGGGACTGGACTAACAGAAATCACAAAAAAACATTGGGAATCCGTAACTGGACTCAAACAGGCAAAGGGATATATACTAGGGCCCTCTACCAGAAGAGCGAAGGATCTGTTGAAATTAAACAGAGACCAGTTAAGATGGGTGGTGGGACTACGAGTATTTACAGGATACTATCACCTAAAAGATACCTTTTCAAACTGGGATTGACAAATGACTCCGCTTGTGAAAGTTGTCTAGAAGAAAATGTATCAGCCACACACGTCTGATGTGACTGTGAGGCCATAGCTTGTTTCAGATTTCGTCACCTGGGCCAGTAAATTTTGGAACCAGGTGACTCTTATGACGCCCCCATAAACGAAGTCCTATAGTTCATTTGAGGTGTACGATTAATAAAAGGTTAATCCATAGTGGAAGCACAATAGATCACAGAAGGTCGCAGTGCAAGGGCCGGATATTATGGCCAACTCCTTACACATTCATTCATTCATTCATTCAATCAATGAGAATCATAGCTGCACGACATATTATTGGACTTCCTTATTGCAGTACTTTAATTTCAAGGAAAGTCTCTTCTGACATGATATCTTTGCTCTTGTCACAAAATATATTTATAGGAACGTAAATCACTGCTTCTCAGAATATTTTCATATAATTAAAGTATCTAGTATTTCAGTTCTCGGAAATAATTTACACAGTTTCATAATTGGGGTTTCAATTTACCTACATTTTGACTTCAAGCAGAACTGTTTACTTGAATCATCACCGTCTTTCAAAAACATACTGGAAAGCATGAAGGACAGCAATATTTAAAGCGATGTTTCTAAGGAAGTTCGAGTAAATTATGTTGATTCCATATGTAATCAATATTCCTCTATGTTCTGGATACTCACAGCGTCATTAAGTAACAAATAACAATGCATTTTAATAGGAACTTTGACATTATTTACGAATGTTATCATATTCAAATTTTAAATTCTCGCTTCTACGAGTACTATTTTTGCGTTGTTGATAACACAAAATTATAAAATATATTAAAATTTAGAGTGACTTATAACGTCAAACATTAAGTTTGTTTAAGTATACGGACCAAAAAGACACAAGTACGACTATGCGGACATCGTGTTACCACAAATCTGTCTTTGCTTATAGGGTAGGAAAAACACACCAGAATTATGGGAATAATATCCGTGTCGCGTGTAGGACTCAAATTTGCCCTTCTATTTGTAGGCACAATAGATCACTGTGATTGCGGTGCAAGGGACAAGAAGGCCCACCCCTTATGCATTCATACCTTTCTATTTTTCGAGTTATTTGAGGTCACACATATTCTCTTAACTATATTTATTCTGACTCTGAATATACGTATATAAATATAAAATATTGAAAACAAAATCCCAAGTATTTTGTTCTGACACTCAAATTAGATTTTTAAATTAGGGCTAAAATAGTTTATTGGATATGATCGCGAAAAGGGCCCCTTTTATTTTATTATATAATAGATATAGATAATAATTATATAATAATATAAAACAGAATTTAACTGTTAATAACCGGATTAGTGAATTGACCCTCGTTAACTACAGTACTAAACGTACAAGACAAATATCAGTGTTGTCACGTGTAAGGCGGTAGGCGCAATGGAAATAACGGGATCTAATTCGGATGATTGGTTTTATTAGCACCTTGGTCACAAGTTCTCTGAATCTCATTTAAGTACAGGCAGCACAGCGCTATCGTTAATTTACACAATTTCCATATCACCGTTGCACACGCAGTAGGATTCTCCGTCTTCACTAGTGGTCTCCTGGCAACGGAAGTCAGCACAGAAACTAGCACAGTTTCACTGGATCACATACTCCCAATATCACTGTACTACCGCACACATAAAATCTTCTAATTCGCATGCAAAATCTTCACAGGTCTGCCTCCTAAATTCTCCTCTACTCCTGGTTATATTCGCTCCTCCAGCTTACAGACTCAAAGTCAAAATTACATTGCGACTGACGGTCAGTCAGTCAGTAAGTCTTGGTGTCGAGTTCCATCTGGGACTCACGACCAGATATTTATTACTGTTTGACAGTTACGATCTCGTTTTTGTAGGGCGCCCTCTCCGAGGAGAGGACGGGTCTGTCTTTTGTATATACTACTGCCCCTTGCCAGCGCAGTTTTTCTCGGGTCCGAGTTCCTTGAGATTCGTGACCATATTTTACTGTCTCAAATCTGAGACTTCCCTTTTCGTCGCCTTCTACGACTCGCAGGGTCACGATGGAGGTATTTGACCCCACCTCCACACGGCCTAGATCCTGTCTGTTCCTACAGCTTACGACTAACAGCCGTCGTTACATAGCTGCAGAACGGACCGCACAGGAAACACAATTCTATTGTTGATGACGCAGACCGCACAGAAAACACGTGATATCTATTTCGTAAGCCCATTGCTTGGCTGACTGTCTACTAGCAACGAGCTTTAATTGTTTACAGGTTGTTGCCTAGAAACGCTCTGGTCATCCACTTTACAGTGTTCTGTTCTCATAGACAAAGATCGCTCTCTTCAAAATGTACTGCAAATTGTCCTCTGTTGACATTTAGTAATGCGTTGAGACATAATTCATTTCATTGCGTTATTCTACTTCGAAGAATGAGACAAATTTGTGTCATTTTTATAGCCAATCTTCATGACAGCAGCTATCCGTACAAACTCAATGTATTACAATACATGCTTTAGTCAGAAACCCTGAAGGAAGCAGACCACTTAGGAAAACTAGGCACAGATGTAAGGAAACTGCTAAAATGGATCTTAAAAAATAGAATTTGAGTATGCCGACTGTATTAATGTGTCCCCAAATGGTGGGCTTCGTTAGGGAGTGTTATCACTTTACAAGGCGATGAACGAAGTAGGTGGACTGTTTAGCGTCGAATATTAGGAATGTTAATCAATAATGAATTGGAAAGGATTTAAAAAACGACTGTGACCTGATAGGAATAAATTCCTGGCTTTCTACTTAAGGAAAGAGAAAAACACCCAAATGTGTATGTCAGGAAGTATCGCAGTCGAGGTTAGAATCACTGCCTCCTGAATACCAGTCCACAGTATTACCAGTACACCAAAATATTCGGTGGGCGGCTGATGTGACTGTAATGCACAGTAATGACCTCCGCGTTCCACAAAAAACATGGAATATAATGTAATAAGACGCCTGAAAGGCGGAGTAGTCCATTGGTAGACAACGGCTCGCTAACACACGTTTTGTGGAGACCGACTAGGTATAGAACACGTTTTCCATATAAACACACAAGCAACAAATATTTTCCATGGACACACGCTTGACTATACAGGCGGGAATGCAGAGAAGATTGATTCAATCTTAGTTCAGTCGTAAGAGACTTGAGTGTTCAGCTCTGGATTGCTAACCAGCGGACAGAGGAAGCTGAAGAAGTGACCGGTTCGTAAATCAGAACCAAGTCATTCACAGCAGAAGAGAAGACACTCGTAGTGCAGTAAGGAATGGATCAAGTCTTACTCAGTCATTGATTGTGAGCTGTCACAATTGGTAGTAATTTAATAGAAGTGCCAATAAATCCAATTATTCACCCCAGAATACATTCTTATAGTCACGCAGACCCCTCATACATGAAAATATTGAGTCGGCATGATTAACTATTAACATTTAGATAATTTTCATGTATGAGGGGTCTGCGTGTATACATTATAATGTATAGATTACTTTAAAACTACTCAGCACTATTTATCCAAATTCTAATAATGAATAAAATGTATTTTGGAAGACCCACACCAGCGCAAAAATGCGAGATAACGCAATATCCGGTGTTTCTAGCTGGACACCTAGACTATATTTTTCTGCGTCATATATCTAATACACTCAGAACACCGAAGATATGAGGTATTATGCCTTATCAAAATATCCGTCACCTGTAGTTAGGGATCTCTTAGTTTCGGTCTGAAGTACTCACAGGTATATCTCATTATTTCCGCTTTCCGTTTCACTCTAAACCAGGTGAGACTGAACTTTATGGGTCACACCAACTTCTTGTTCGTGATGATAATGTAAATATGTTGGGAGGTAACATAAATACCATAAAAAACAAGTTGTAATTGACACTAGTGAGGAGGTTACTCTATAAATATACGTCGAGAAAACTAAGTATATGTTGCTGTCTCGTCACCAGAATCCATGACAGAATCATAACACAAATTATGTCATACAGATCCCTTGAAAATGTGGCACATTTCACATATTTTGGAATGACGTCTACAAATACAATTTCACTGATAAGAAAATTAAGAGCAGATTATAATCGGGTAATGCATGTTAACATTCAGTTCAGAATATTTTTTCTTCTCCTTTGATGTTTAAAAATTTAAAAATTAAAATATACATAACTATAGTTCTGCCTGCAGTTTTGTATGGGTGTTCAACTTGGTCTCTGACAATAAAGGAAAAACATAGACTGAGGGTGTTTGAGAACAGGGTGCTGAGGAGAATATTTGGACAGAAGAGGAATGAGGTGCCGGGAGGTTGGAGAAAACTGCATAATGAAGAGCTTCATAACTTTTACTCTTCGCCAAGTATAATTAGAATGATCAAATCAAGAAGCATCAGATGGGCAGAGTATATAGCACGCATGGGAGAGGAAAAATGCATACAGAGTTTTGGTGGGAAAGCAAGAAGGAAAGAGACCACTAGGAAGACATACGCGCAGGTGCAAGGATAATGTTAAAATAGATCATAGATAAACAGGATGAGGTGATGTGTACTGGATTACTCTGGCTCAAAATTGAGACAAGTGGCGAAGTCTTGTAAAGAAGGTAATGAATCTTCGGGTTCCATAACTTGTATGGATTTCCTTGAGTAGCTCTGTGATTGGTGCCTTCTTACATAGTGTCACTTCTTTCATTTCTCTATACTGTACTTTTAATGACAGCAGTCAGGAATTCCGAACGCTGAGTAGGTAAGGACCCACAGTTCACTATCTGGTTTCGCATCTACATATTTATTAAAATAACAACATACTAACTCCATTTTCCGACCTCAATTCCAGTTTTCTACCGTAGCCCTCTTCCCGAGTTATGGAGTCCTATGACAGTCCGTTTCTCTCTCTTAGTATGCATTGCTCTATCTTCTGGTCTAGCCAAAAAAACGTAGTTGCAGTTTTTCAATATTTCACGTTCCGTTATCTAGAAATAGTTTCAGGCGAAACACTCGGAAGTAGTCCTTAGACTCAAGAAGTTATCTCTAATTATTCCATCACTGCTATACATTTCATTTCCTCTTTGTCATTCCATTCTACGTTTATATTAATCCTGAGACTTAAATACGGTTATGAACGTACAGGCGGTAGTATAGTTGTAACCTGAAGAACACTGAAGAAACACACACTGCAGGAATATCAGAATTCTGCAGGAAGTGTTCAGTTAGTTTATTGGCCTAATACTGATCTAGATTCAGCTGAGATTCAAGGTTTTCAGGACGCACAATATGAAGACTGCCATCTTCAGGAACGTTACGTCATGTATTACAGAGACGTTTCCCGACTCTGAAGAACGGTATATCCCGGGATATAACGCCTTGTTGACTTTCAACGAAATGTGCGGTCTTGTATTCTTCAGGCTCTTTCTCTGATCAAAAGAGAACATGAAACACTACCGAAAGCACTTTCATTTAAAAACGAATTTTACACGAAAGTCTTTGGATTTAACATTACATTATGTAAAATTTATAATGCTAAACAACGAAAAACCCCGCTATTTAANTAGTAAACAACGAAAAACCCTGCGATTTAATAAAAGTATCCAATATTCTTAGGCTGCTGAACCCAAGACGGTTATGATGGGGTGGGCTTGTAGCCAAAAATGGAAAGAAATTAATGCATACAGAAATATGGTGTGGGAAGCCCTCGAAAATCGGACACCTGTTAGATTGAGGAGTTGTGAGACTAAAAAAAAAAGCTGTATCTTGGAGAAATATGTTCTATTTATGGGGGTTGTACCACTGAGTTCTATCAAAAGATACATATTAATAAATTACTTATATTCCCATAACAATATTTTTATAAGCACAAGCCAGTGTTATTTTGTTATGAAATATTTGCCTTCTAACAAATCCTTTAATTTGTAAATTCATTTTGTGAGATATTGAAGTTGATATTATTGGACATTGTGGTCCTCATAAATCAAACAAAATGGTAGGCTCATGCCTTTTTTTGCCATTTTATATTCTGTGTTTAGATATATTGCTCATGGAATATTGTACATTAGCAATGTAATTTGGGTGGGCAGTTTTCAGCTTTTCAAATTTGATAAAAATCGAGAGCATACGTGTATGATGTGTGGTGGGTTTTTATGCTTAAAACATACCGACATGACTGTACATGTTTCCTTGAATGGTACAGACCCGACGGTCTGTACCGATTGCCGGCCGTTTTGTGTTACTGTACAAGATAACAAAAGATAAAACTGAGTCACCAGGCTAAATGCATATCAAAAAAGTATTAAAAGGATATCAACTACGTCCAAGATAACAATTCTTGCACTTTAAAGTAAATTTGCTCCCTCATACAGTTCCGGGGGGAGACCTACAGAGTTATAAAACATTTGTTCTGAGTTACGACACTCTTGTGGGGTACACGAGGTAAACACTCTTCTCCCATGCAGCATATTTTCCACCACGACTTGACAAACACAAACACAAACACAAATGCTTTGTACTCTGAATTTCTCTGACTTATATTCCTGACACTTCGTTCCAACATGTTCCCTTCCTCTTTCATCACTATCACAGATCTTGGGATCTGCAGTTCACCTCTAGCGCCTCTAACGAGAAGGTAACACGATCCTAAATGTGATGTAGGCAAATTTTGGAAAGAGGAAATATTGGCTTTATGAAGCTACTAAGCCAACATTCGCCTAGTAAGACTGAGGACAACTACAGATCATCTCAATTGGAAGGTAACTTGACAGAGTAAAGTAAAGTAAAGTAAAGCTATCCCTATAATAGGCCGTGGATGGCCATAGGATCGTGAGATGTTGAGGTTCTCACATTTTCTAAACAATCGGCTCATAGATGGCGGTAAGGTTGTCAGATCAACGCGAAGCCGCCCTTTACCACCAAGAATATTCCAAGAATATTCGTTCTACTTCAGTTTAAGACTGAAATGTTACCGCACGACGCTCCTGCTACAGCACAACTTAACACGTTCCTGCTTGATTCACAGAAGAATCGCTTTTGCAATTTCGGACACAACTCGAAACTTTGATGACAACCATCTTCACGATTTTAAGCATCAGTATTAGATTGTGACATTCGAGATTCTAATGAGCGTGATTATGAAGAGGTTGTCGTATGGGATGCAACGCCTTGCTGTCTCTTAAGCTAGCAAAATTTCACAAGAAAGCGCTGCCTTCACCGTGAGAGTAATTGAGTAAATACTCTCAAGATGGAGTCAGAAAGTGCTTCTGAAACGTCGCTAAACTGACTATACGGCAGTGAACTCCAGCAGACAGCATTCTTCACCGTTGACCTCAGTAGGCATAACTGATAGCTTAACTGGTTCAGAAAATTATTTTTGATTAGCAGACTGATTGTCGCTCGATCCTGGTGTACCAGTGCTCCATCTTGCTTTTAGTGTTGCGAGCTAAAACAATGAGCTATGTTCCTGTTCTGTGTGAGTTGTTTAACGGTACTGTCAGTGTCTAGTAACGGCCATGGGGATCCGTTGCGCTGGCCACGTGACATCCGCAGAATTTGGCACTAACTACGCTGACAAGCAGCGATCGCTCGGTCGGTATAGTTCGCTTGCGGACTACAAGCCACAGAGACAGTATCTTGAGTATTTAATGTCGGACAGCAGGATAACGAATGAATAATTGGAAAACATTTGGGAGGAAGAAGTCGTGGCCTGATCGTGGTGCTGTCCCTGTATTTTCCTGGAATGAATGCGAGAAACCACGAAAAACCTCACTGAAACTAGTCTGAGTTCAGGCCGAAATTCGAATGAAGTAAATCCTGAATATATTTTTAGAGAGCTGCCACTTGATACAGCTCTTCCGTCGGTAAACATCCGACGTGCGAAAAGAGGACTTGGATTTGAGGCTATCACAGCGGTAGTCATGAAGTTCTGTATTTTCTGCGGTACATCGCCAATAAGCTGAAAGTCAATCGAAGTTTCGATAAAATGTTACCTCTATCTTCAGAGTCGAAGAGTAAGCCAAGAAAAAATAAACTAGCTCCCTGCTTCACGTTGGTGTTTGCGCGGCTTATTATTTGACCCTGAATGTAGAGGCAATATGTTCTTTCGAAACGTCAGTTGATCTTCACCGTGCTACACAGCTTTATATCCCAGAAGATGGAACTCTTTAGGGCTAGTATCTTTGTCCGTTATGTACGTTCATTGTATGGATGAAATCGTGTCGGCTCTAAAGCACTACAATCATCCCCCGGCAATCGACGATTCGATACATCGACACTCCCACAATATGCCCAAATGCCAGAACAATCGTCGTTTCTCGGTCAATAGACGATTGCCAATGCGCGCGCATATGTGTACACGCTCAGTCACTTCCGCCAGCCATTCTAGTTGTGTGGTAGTGTAGTCTTACTTTACCTTCCTTTCCGAGGGACCCTTTACTTGGTTCGAATCCAAGTTGAATCTAACTCGTTTACAATACTCACTCTAGACTTGTTTTGAACAAGTTTTAAGAAACATTAGAAGCGAGCCGATTCTGGAGATATCGGCTGCCTTTATTAGAAGCAAATTGCGGGCCATAAACTGCATTGCTTTGGAATTACAGATGTTTCTCTCGCTGGAATTTATGGCTTATTTTCGAGTGCTATCAGATTATCGCCTTGAAAGATGCCGTGCACCACGGAGGGAAGGGCACGATAACCCCCAGCTTCACGCCACCCCCTTGTGTTTCAAGATGAGTCTTCAAGGGGATTCCGAGGGGAAATGATAGGAGAGGACTTGGATGCTGCACTTGGAGATAACCGGGTGTTCAGTTGTTCAGTACACAGTATTGCTTCGGACCCTCGTGTGCATTGCTGCAATCTGAATGAGCCCATAACATTTCAAAATTACGCTGATCACCACGAGTGGAATCTTTCACATAAACTTTGGCCTTTATTCTAAACTAACCAATTCAATTCCAGTCACAATTAAGCTGACGTTTCGTAACAACCACGTCGACTTAAAGTGTGAATAATTAATACAAGGGTGTTCCTATATTAGTAAAATAAATATACACAAACGGCAAACTGTGACTCTGTCTAAGTATGACTTATTCGTAATTAATTATGTATAGAAGTACAGCCCCATCTTGATTCGTTTTTTTGCGCTGCTATCCAATTTCATTTATACACCCTGAGGTTTCATGCTTACCGACTGGCTAAACCGTGATATCTAAACATAGTCCCCGAAGAATAACTAAGTTAAGGAGGGAAGGATTACATTAGCAATATTCGCCATTTCTCGTCACATTTTGCAACGCCTAAATAAGAAAACGTAAAGTTATCCCTGTAACAGGCCGCTGGGGCCCATAGGTTTGTGAGTCGTCGAGGTTCCCACATTTTCTAGACATTCAGCTCGTAGATGGTGGTAAAGTTGTTAGCGTTATGCTCCAGCCGCCCTTTACACCTAGTAAGATTCCTGGAACTCATTTCTGTTAGAAGCTGAGTCGACCCCAGGGCCACAGTGCGGCTGGAAGGATTAAGTGAATAGAAAAAATCCAATAACCTCATTGGGAATCGAACCCGCGACCTTCCAGTTTGTAGCATAGTGCCTCAACAAACTACGCTACGACTTTTGAATAGAATCAGTAAAATTATGGCCCCTGCAGCGAAAATCAAAGCAAATGTTAAAAAGAGCCTTATTAACAAAGGAATTGCTAATCGACGAAATTTCGTAAAACAATATTTTCGATTGATGGCGGATGACTCTATGAAAAAAAAAAACAATGTTTTATAAGATGTCGAGATGAATTCGCTTTCCTCTGTATATAGGAACAAGAATGAATAAACTGAGAACAGATGGCGGTGGTGGTCATGAGCTGAAACCTACAGCCATTCTGGTAGATTAAATTTAGTGGAACAGCAGCCATGGCGCAATGCAGGCTCTTAGAATTCTGGAATAATCAGCGTGTTATCCAGGAGGAGAGAATACAACATGTGTGCATAACCATCTGAGGTGGAGAAAGCTATGAATATGACAGAAAATTAGTCGTCATTTTGGCTTTAAGCCGTTAAATGTATAATGATTAAAATAGCAAGTAAATATATAAAACATGTGTNGTTATTATTTTTTATTGTTAGTGGGATGGGACTGCGGCCACTTCTGGCCTATTGTACCATAAGACATGTGTAACAATGTCAGTTACAGGGATGGATTATTAAGCACCTAATAGACAATATCTCGGTTGAGGAGTTGTGATTAATTTCATTTATTTCCGGTTTATTAACGCAGCATTCAGCATCTAGATTACATGGAGGAAAGGTAATCGAATGACGATTTAGAAGGAAGAGGTCATGGCCTAATCGAGGTAATACCCTGGAATTTTCATGGGGGTATTAAAGAAAGTCAAGAACAACTTCAGTCAAGACAGCCGGTGTCCCAACTGAGATTCAATCCGATTACCTCCAAAATATGAGTAAAAACTTTACAGCTACGCCAACCCGCTTGCTGGTTAGTACTGAAGCTTCGTAATTCAGAATGAACAAAGTGGCGCTGGGGCAGGTTTTCTCTGAGTACTTCGGTTTCACCTGCCAATCTTAATTCCACTAAATTCTCCATCATCATAATCACCCAGGGCAGGCTACAATAGGCCAATCAGTGGCCGCCGTGCAGAGAGAACCCAGTTGGACTCCACCCCCCCCTCAAGCGAATATGTAATACAGAAGAACTTGGGTTCAAATCTCGGTCCGGAGATCGACTATTCTTATATATATTTTTTCATACTTTTTCTCAGTGGCTCCAGGAAACTTCCGGTACAGTACCTCATACCACTTCACGGCGACATATTTTCATGTCCTTCTGATTCATTATTCACTAATCATATTATTTTCATATTCTGCGTAATGAATGCGGGGTAGACGAAATCAGACAAATATTTTCACGATCCAATGCGGTTTTCAATCCAACCTCTTCTGGCACCATTTGTCACGTGAATGAGTGCCTATAGACAGGGTTTCGATTGGTGACTGGATTTAATGACCACTTACAGATCGTAACTACAAGTAATTGTAGCGCTGTCGCTAATTCATTCATTCGTCTTATAACTAGAGCACTTATTAAATCTTCTCAGTTTGTTTTTTGGTAACGGATCCTAACGACGTCCTCTGCTTCCGTGCTGAGATTCTTACCGTCTGGCGAAAGTCCTATAACTGACTCCCAATCTGGCGGCCACCTCACACCAACCACCTACTCTTCTGATCGACTGAACTCAGCTAAATGCAATTCCAAACTTGTCCGTCTTATAAGATTTCGGCACGGACCGCACAGAAAACACTGATCCCCATTGTTGTAGTTCAACTGTTGCGGTGGGAACATGTTTGTTTGCGAAGACGTTACTCTGTAACGGCTGTTGAATATTTGCTTATTTGCGGTGGCTGCCCGGCAACGGGGCTACATGCTATTTAGTACAATAAATAAAATTATATAGCTACTGTACTGTGGAATAAGTTCCAGATGAAACAGTTGTGGAAAAGTAAATATATTCCATATTTATGATTACTCCTGCAATTGTGATTTAGAATTTAGTAATCTCGATCCAAAACGGTCTATGGTGAGGACTGGATTGGATGAACATAAGCGTAAATACTGGAAATAAAATTATAGATTTCTATAAAACTCTGGCAGGAACCCCCCAAGAGAAGAGAAAATCTGTGCATGGATGAAAAATCGAGGGTGGTCAGATGAACGGAGCATACAAATGCGCGCGTATTCTGCATCTGTTTTGCTCAAAAGAATATGCAACCACAGACAATATCCCTGAACTAATGTTTAGTTTGTAACGTAAAAACACATACTCCTGGAGATTACACTGCAGATGTCTAAACATGTCCAATAAACAACCTTTATAAATGTGTTTTAATTAACGGTCTATGACAAATGATGATAGGGGGCATTTGTTTAAAGTGTCCTAAGAAAGCCATGAAATACCTCACGATATTAAATTCATCCGTTGAAGTTCAACTCGCGCACTTACCGAATATAAGCCTTATCGACTGAGGCCACGAGTTCGATAGAGAAGCATGGGAGTCACGATGAACGCATACATGGCTGTTGTCGGAAGGCCTAAAGGCAAGAGATCACTCGAAAGACCAAAGCACAAGTATCTATTTATCTATGTATCTATGGCTCTACAGTTCTTTTGATGGACATTGGTCGCTTTTCAGTTTCTTACTCCTATACACAGTCTGTAGGACTCCTTGGAGGGTGGGTCAGCCAGTCGCAAGGCCGCTACCTACACACAGACATCCATGCTTCTAATGGGATTCGAACCCACGATCTCAGCGTTCGAGCGCGCGAAGACGGTTCATGCCTTAGAATGTGCGCCCACTGTGATCGGCCCAAAGCACAAGTGGGGGGATAATATTTCATTGGACCTTAAAGATACAGATTGAAAGGGTGTGGAATGGATTAATAACAGTCATTACGAGGCACTGGAGTGGGGAGAGGGGCTTGTAACTAGACAACACACGATAATATAGATGAGTATAAACACTCATTACGTTATCAACTACACCCTCAATGCGTGTTGTACTTCGCAGATGTCACGATCGACTCAATCTAACGAGCTGAAAATTCAGGATCACTTATATATCAGTTCAAACATAAAACCCGGTTTAGTCCTTTATTTAATTAGATACACTGTCCTGTATGAACTACTGTAATACCTGAGTGATCAATGAAAAGCATTTTGCAAACATTTTCCTGTACAATTCACTATTCAAAATGACAGAGTGTAATTGTACTACAATACTGAGTACATATATTTTGCAAACTCACTCCTGTCGATTGTACACATCTCGTTGAATCTGATGATTTATTGACAATGAAATTTTATGCCAGGAAAATTTAAATACACTTCTTCATTGCAGTAAGTGTGTAATCTCATTGATTAAAATATTGTATGCGAGATTGCCCTGAAACACGTTGAAATTTATTACTTCAAAATGTGTTCTTTATTTAGTGTCTATCTTCTTATTTTTATCCCTCTAAAATTTCATAATAACTCCTACTTCTCATAAATTAAAATTGCAATTACTTAAATTTCTTTGTCTTCAGTTTTTATCCAAGTAAATTGCAACTTTATTCAGTAACTTTGTATTGTGTTCATGAAACAAAGAGGAACCACTGAAGCTGAATATTCGGTTCCTTAAACTGCAGATGCAAATATTTCGCCGAAAGGATGATCTCAGTGCATAACGATAAAGAAAATTTATATTCCGTCAAATATTATTCAGGATTCAAGCTCGAAAGACATGAGATGGGTGAGAAATGCAGCACGCATGGGAAATATGAGAAATGCACGGAATATTTAGTCGCAAAACTCGAAGGAAAGACACTGATATATTGGGTTTTTGGACTTTATCCATCGTCCTGGTTTTTGGATAAAGTCCAAAAACCCAATATATCAGTGTATTATACACCATCGTCAGAATCCTATAGTAACTACTCGAAGGAAAGAGCCTGTTTGGGAGAAGTGGGCATATATATATATATAAATGCAACGCTGAAACGGATTCTACAGGAACATGCAGTGTGAGTCAGGATTACATTCATTATATTAGAAGAGAGGCCAGTGATTGGCTCTTGTGAAAGGGAGTTTACCCTCAGATTGACCAGTTGAATGACTATCAGTTTCTCAAGAAGAACTCTATTTAACGACGCTGTTATTACCTGAAATTTTGCGGCATGACCACTGAATGCCGGAAAAGTTTAACCAGAAGAGAGGGTCAGTCGGCCAGGCTGTCCTGGTGTCAAGCACCCCTCTGGGCCCAAGCCCAGATTTTTATTACTGTCAGACAGTTGCGGGTTTGTTGATATTTGGCGCCCTCTCTGATAAAGGATGGGTTTGTCGTTTAGAAATGCTGCTGGAACTCGCCAGCGCATATATATTGAAAGCCTATGAATGATAGAGGCTATTTTGCTTCATGAGTTTGAATACAATTTTTGTGATGGCTATTATTCTGTCTTATTCTGACTCGTCTCCACTGAGTTATGTCATGATCTGCTGAAATATCATTGCTACTGCTTTGAACGCGTCGCTCAGAGACGAACAGCTTGTAGTAGGAGCCTGAACTGACATCCTTTTTACTAATAGGTTGTGCTTCAAGCGAAGGGGGATACTCGTTTCTCTCACTGTGGCGGTGCAGGCCTGCGCAGCTGAGTGCGCCTGAGACTGCTTCTGTTGCTGAGTACTGTTGCGTAACACTGCAGCGAAGGACAGCCTTGGGGAGGTGTGCCACAAAGAGAACACCCATCCCCTTGTAGTCTTGGGAGCCCTCTGCGACTTTCTCTTTCCCATCTTGTTCCAGGCGTGCCTGCAACCTTGATAGTTGAAGAGATCAGGTTCCTCTCTGTCCACCAACTTCCAGTTACAACATGCCCTTATCGATGATGTGTTGCCCTTTTCCGGGCACTCCTTGTGCAGATGACCGCCCCCACACCACATACAACGGGCAGGTTTCTTGCAGTTAGCGAAGACATGGCCGAATTTTGGCAGTTGTAACACTGCGTGAGACTAGTCTGGGCTCTTTAAGCCTCTACCCTAACTGCAACATGGCAAAAGCTCGTCAGTTTGAACATGTCATGGGACTTTGACAACCTAGGTAAAGTTATTAGGAAGAGGGGAATGTTCACTGTGGTTCATCCTTCTGCAGGTGATCGACGAATGGTAGACCTTTGTTTGAGGCGAATGATATCAAAGCCAAGATTCACCAACCCACCTGAGATGTCCTCTACAGGAGTTGAGAATACAAGAACCGGCGGAGACAATGTGGACTAGAGAAAAATATTTTGCGCCTGCCAGGAATAGAACCCCGGCCGTCCAGCCCGTAGCCCAGTCGCTATACCGGCTCTTAAATATAATGAGGTATCTAAGTAAGCTGGATTTGAGGTTCTCATATAGTTGATTACGAAGAGTACTATCTATTCTGACGAGGACTGTACGGCGTCATATCCCAGAAGTCAGTGTTCCCCTTCATGGTAAATAGGTTATCTCATTGAAAGAACTATTTGCACATTTTCAATTTCGATATTTCAACTTATCTATTTCAAATATTACTTCTCCATATTTTTGCTGTTATTTTCAAAACACAGAACATATTTAGGGGCAACGCAACTGCCCCCCAGGAACTACTTTCATATTATCAAAATTGCCATTGACATCACAGTGCAGAACAGAACCATACACGAATTTCAAAGGTCGCGATATACGACAAAGAGGAAGGGGTCCCGAGTGAAAATTAGGTTGAGCAGCAGACCCGCTCAGTGACCGCCAACTGTCCCCAGTGCTTAATTATCAGTACTGCGGTCCATCTGCGTGATGCAGGCTGCGTTAGAGCTCCAGAAATATGATTACAACTCGCCACTGCTCAATTAACGGGAAATGGTGACAAGACCATAAATAATTTTATTAAGCATACTGCTGATGTATGAGCTTGTGGTTTATTTGGTGGCTAGTAGATATAAGTTTTATTTATGGCTTTCTAATTTATATAATTATGAAAACACATACACAGAAACAAAGCGTGCACCAAAATGAGAATTAATTCATTCAAATAATTTTTCTTTATGTTCCACCAAGAGAATTTTGAGCTGTGGGCCTAAATTTCATTAGTTCATTTCAATTAGTAACCTAACCAGTTTACGCAGCTCCTTACTTCTCCTGTATATGAACTCCAATATGTCGCACTTCTTACACTTTCACTCTTTCTAAATGTAAATGTATGCGTGTAAATATACATAGCTTAGAAACTAATGAAAAGCTAATTCTCTTTCAATAGGTGAATAAATTTCGTAGAGTTCTGTCTTCTGTGAAATAACGCAGTGTAGTTAGTTGAAAGTCAACCGAGATTTCGGAGGAGCATACTGTTTCCATCTTCATGGCCGAGGATTAAGCCAAGTAAGCTCTGGTTGCCACCTGCTTTCAAGCTCGTTTCTCCCTTTGTTTATTCTTCGGCCCTGAAAGAGGAGAAGTTACGTCTTTTTTCCGAAACGTCAATTGACTTTCAACAGATTACACATTCTTACTTCTCAGCAGATAATACTCATCATAACCACAGTTGTAAGAACACCAAACTTTAATAATATTGGTGTTTCTGAAATATTTGTACGGAGGGGAATTTTAATTGCCTCTTTCAAAAATAAATAAATAAATACATGCTCCATTCCAAAGGACAAAGCTTTTATTGAAAATTACTCAGCCGGCCGTGAAATTCCTCGTTCTTCAGAAATCACAGCTTTATTGCCTAATTGACAATAACTGCTCTCGGACCCTAACCTGGGCTCAGATCACAACCTCACACCATGCTTCTCTGAGTTTGGCACTGACAGCACTTTCACAATTCTACGTATCTAATAGCTCAGGCAGTTAGCCGCTGGCGTCCCACTGCGGCTGCCCGGATTCGATCCCAGGTCAAGATATGTGAGATTTGTGATGGATAAAGTGGCCCTGGGGCAGGTTTCCTCCGCGTATTCGGATTCCCCCCGCCAATTCTCTTCCCACAAAATGCTCCATACTCATCTAACATCCGAGGCCGGTACAATAGGCCAGTCAGTAGCCGACGTGCCGAGTGGATTCAGTCTTAGGCCACCAGAGGAAAAAACAAGAAGAAAAACTACCATTACATCTATGACCAGGTCTTCCTGGTTGTCGCTTCATTTGGGTCTTTTCAGATAAGATTTTTAATCTACTCACATTTCTCATGTGTACTAAAGTCAAGCCTATGTAGTCCTCATTGATGTACAAGGTTTAACAGCGCGTCCAAGGAACCTTACCGAATGTAAAAAAAAAGAGTAATGCAATGTGGATGCACACAGCGTTGCTAGGTAACTGACCGTTAAACACCTCGTGACCGAATACACTCAAGGCAACAATAGGAGTACGGCGTTTTCTATGCGGTCGACGCCGTAAGCATTGTTATGCGATTGCTCGGTAAACAAGTTCCAACAATATGGGCTGTTTTCTGTGCGTGTTCGGTGCGGAGGCTATATAATGAGAATAACGCCAGCCAAGATTTACTGGCTGACTGAACGTCATTGGCAATGTGACTTGGACTTCGACAGTTCAGTTTATGAAGGAGTGAGAAACACAACTCCGTTTGGAGGCAGGGTCGAATACCTCCACCATGACCCTGCGAGTCGTAAGAGGCGACGAAAAGGGAAGTCTAAAATCTGAGACAGTAAAATATGGTTTCGAGTCCCAAGGGACTCAGACCCTAGAAAGACTGCACTGGCAAGGGCCAGCAGCACGCAGACCCGTCGTCTCGTCAGAGAGGGCGCCCCCCAAAACAAGACCGTAACTGTTAAAGGTAATAAATATCTGGACATGGGCCCCAGATGGGGCTCGACACCAAGACTTACTGACTGGCTGACCGTCAGTCGCAATGTGACTTGGACTTGGAGTTCAGTTTATGTGTAATACCGGGAGTGTGTGATCCATTGGGACTATTGTAATTTGTGTGTTGAGATGCGTTACACGGAGACTAGTGTGTGCGTGCAACAGTGAATTATAATGTGTGTGTAAATCAGCGATAGCGCTGTAATTTGAGTGTAATTAAAAGAGTGGTAATAAAGCTGCTAATAAATCCAATAGTCTGAACTAGAACCCGTCATTTCGTCATCCGTACCATCCTACACGTGACAGTTCCATAAAAATATTTCTGAATCCAAGAACAACAAAAGTCACTTCCTCTCACAGAAAGTATTAATAAAGACTACGAAGAAGGAAGTGAATAAAAATACAACAAGAAATTTAGTAGAAAACGGAGAACAAGGATGTGAGATAGAAGAGATAAATAATAAGTTCAACTAATGACTTCAATCAAGTTATAAGGGACTTTTCTGTATGATGCAGAGCAGGCTTCCGTTCGTAGACCTTGAGCGCGGAGCTTGTTATTACGGTAAATGCATCTCGTGGACGGAGCTCCTTATTGCCTGGCAGTGGGTTTCTCCTCTCAGGCTAATCCCAGTTGAACCTGGTCGACCCGATTCAGAGAAGAAAACTTTGAGCTGGATCGGAGCGGAGGCGACGCCCGGCCTGTTTGCTTCTGGCTAGAGAGAACTAAGTCTTCTAAAGGGGAGTAACTGAAAATCTCTTTGAGTTCCTCTAAAACCACAGCGCACACAGCTTTCGTCTTAACAATGTAGGGCCTACTACAGATGTTCTATAACTTAAAATTAACGTATATTTCCCTTCCTAACAGACCAGTATATCTCATTGATTAAAACTTTTATTTTTGACTGCTTTTCAAAGGGGGTTATTAAAACCCCCGTGTTTAAAAAATTGAGTGAATTAATGTTATCAATTAACATGGTATGAAATGTTATACAACACGGTCTGTTTGACTACTCCTTAGATTCACCATCAGACCATTGCAAAACTATCGAAAATGGTACATTTGCCTTCTACTGTATCCCATTTGGGTTTTCAGTATTTCAGTATTTAATTATACACATAACGACCACTGTATGGATTGAGTGTGAATCAGTGTTGTTAATTTCTGCATTATAGACGGAACCAATAGACTATAAGTGACAAATCAATGCAACAGGATGCTCAAATATAATATTATAGAATTAAATGCTAAATAAAAATGCTACTAACTTATTACAAGAAACAGAGCGACAGATGAATTTTCATAAAAATATTCAGAAAACAAAAATGTGGACTTGTTTTAATAAACCATTGACGACGTAAGTCAACAGTTAAAAGTAATTGTAATCAATTTTTGGAGCGAGAATATTTTAATGCCAGTGTAATTTAGGAATTGTTATTTTCTGTATCACTTAGAAAGACACATACCAAGCAGGTAGAGTGCCGGGCCCACTAGCAATTCCTGTTCGGCTGTTGGATTTTCCAATTTATCGAAAAAAAAACATATGTATTCAAATTTGAAGTTCTCACAGCGGTCTTTAGGAAGAATCCTATTTTCTGGGATATAACGCCGTGTAGTCTGTTGAAAATGAACACACTTTTAGGGAGGAAGTGTCGCCTCCACCTTCAGGGTCGAAGAATGAGCACAGCAGAGTATCTGCTTCATGACTGTTTCTGTCTTGGCTTATTCTTTAAGCCTGATGATGAAGGTGACATATTTCTCCGAAACAGCAGTTGATTTTCAACGAATTACACACTGATACATCCCAGGAGGGAGAACTACAGATACTGGCAGGCCTGTAGGCCACTTTCTTTCTTACATCATCCATTTAAATCCTGTTAACCTACAGTTCTTATTAAAGTATCTATGTAGTCTGGGATAGCTGAGTCCGGATAGTGCCTAGGTTACTTGTTAGAAGACCGAGGAACCGGACATCGATTCCCAGAAGTGGAAAGAGACTTCTCCAAAGGTAATTACCATCTTTGGGGGCCTACCAAGCCTCCTATGGAATTAGTTTATAAGGATCTATTTCCCAGGGGATAACGCGACCGGGCGTTAAGCTGACCAACAAACCTATAACTAGTGCCGAAGCTGAATACGAGGAGGTATACCTCAGCTCCTCTCACAAACACTTAGCTGATAAAGGCAGGGCTGCTGGCGCTAACTACTCCGGTCGATAGACAATGATGCCCCATGTTTTGGCGCTCCCACTGTAAAACAGGATTATTGTGCGGCGACACCCAGTCCTCGCACATGGCACAATGGAACACTTGAGCCTGATAATGTGAGACGTATCCCAAAACAAAGCCTTCTGAATGAAAATAATGGCACAGTTTCACCTCCACTACAATTTACATAAAGTCTTCCTTTGCTTCCCCAACATTCCTATAGAAATATTACGCGTGCTCTCCGGGCTATGCTCTGTAACGGGGTCAGAGTAGTTTGCTGACGAGAAACTCATAGTGATGAATCTGTAATTACAGTAAGTGAAGGCGCGACATTTTTACTTAAAATAGATTCCAGAATAGATTTCCTGGAAATCAACCCGTTACGGAAAATATTTTCATGGATACGAGTGATCAACAAACATTTCCTCGGATACCGTTACGCTATATAACAGACCGTTCAGGCCCTCCCGTGTGGAGGCGAAGCCGAAAAACTCCACCGTAGCCCTGCGACTCATAGGAGGCAACGAAAAGGGAAGTATCGAATATGAGACAGTAAAATATGGTCGCCAGTCCCACGGGACTCAGACCCGAGAATGACTGCTCTGGCGAGGGCTCGTCAGAGAGAGCGCCCCACATCAACAAACACGCAACTGTCTGACAGTAACAAAAATCTGGTCGTAAGCCCCAGATGGGTGCTTTATTCCAAGAAAGACTGGCCGTGAGTCCTAATATAAGACTCAGACTCAGAATGCAGTCCAGTCGCAAATCGGATGCAGTAGTAGACCAGAGCAGGTTGAAGTCTTTGTAGTTCAGAGCAGAATAGAGAGAGATCAGAATTGAGTCAGGTCTACTAAAGAATTATTTTAAGTTATTGTAACCGATTATGATTATGAGTAATTTTAAAGAAGGCTTCAATAAATCCAATCATCCAATTAGTACACGTTATTATTACCCACAGAAAAATAGACACGTGATACTATATTGACTAGATAAATACGGTAATTTTCAGGGAATTAAAATATTTGTACGTCGCCCCTTGCCGGGGATTAGGATGAACCCATAATCCAGACAGCTATTATGAACCGTGTAACATAACATATGACTTGATGCAATTTGGAGCAATGTAAAACAACACAGCTGCTCGGGACCGTCCGGTCGGCAAAGATGAGGAAGTCTTTTTTTAAAATCAAGTCGATAAGGATACGTCCTTACGAAATGAAATTAGCTTCATCACTTCAAATCAGGTAAATATGTTGTGGGCCAATTGAATTTTAAAGTATACCCTTTAATTAAATGACTTCAAAATAATTAGCAATCCTTATTTTAGTTCAGTATGCATCCATGAAAAATAATTTCTTGTCATGTATACAACATATTTCGAAGAAGATCGTTTAAAACAATGTCACTTATTTCCACCGGGAAAACCTTTGTGACATCATTTTGGTTTAATAATATTCTCTCCAAAAAACCCGTCCTTTTACAGGTAGATCTAATCATACTTATATGTATATGTTTGTACGGTAAGAAGTATAGTATTGTGACATGTTGCGCAAAGNATTTATTATATATTGTCACGATTTAGAGGTGGCTATTAGGGAGGGTATGGATTAGAAGATTGGATTTATTGACACCTTATACACCACTCGTAGTTATAGGTAATTACAGCGCTATCGCTGATCTATACGCTTTGCAGTTCGCCGTTAGACACACTAGTGTCCTCAGTCTATTACAGTTTCCACTGGTGTTTCTTAGTAACTGAAATAAAGTTTAGCTAAAAAAGTTTCTATCAGTAAATTTTGACTTACGTTTCTCTCGAGGCAGGACAGATATCTCCCCGGTGAGTGATTTTACTGTCTCGGGAGTTACTATTATCGGCAGCTGCAGTGGCTTGCTGTTTGCTTTGCTCGTCTACTCAGTACATATTTACACGGCACTTACTCACTCATGGAGATGAGCCCTTCTTGAGGAGAAACCAGTTCTGTAGCTACTCAAAAATTTCCCAGCATTTTATGGAACCCGAATGTTCATTACCATTAAAGTTACAATTAAAGTTAAATGTTCATTACCATGTTCACAAGAGCCCTCCACTGGTTCCTATACTGAGCCAGATCAATCCAATCCATACCACCCCAATCTATTTTTTTAAGATCCATTTTAATATTGTCCACCCACCTACGCCTTGGTCTTCCAAGTGTTCTCTTTCCTTCTGGCTTTCCCACCAATATCCTATATGCATTCCTCGTCTCCCCAATTCGTGCTACATGACCTGACCATCTCATTCTCCTTGACTTGATCATTCTAATAATACTTGGAGAAGAGTACATGTTATGAAGCTCCTCATTATGCAGTTTTCTCCAACCTCCTGTAATTTTATCCCTCTTCGGTCCAAATATTCTGCTCAAAACCCTGTTCTCAAACACCCTCAGTCTATGTTTCTGCCTTACTATCAGAGACCACGTTTCACACCCTTACAGAACCACAGACAAAATTATAGTTTTGTATATTCTAATTTTTATATTTTGGACAGCAGACTAGAAGACAAAAGGTTCTGGACTGAATGGTAGCAAGCATTACCTGAGTCTTTACACTGCACACATGATACAAATACAGAAATAAGAAATATTGGCTTGACAATCACGTGATATCTGAGAACAAATGTTGGGACCTCATCTATCCGCCAACTTATTGGGTCTCATCCGATGGTCTACAAGATCATCAAATTTCAAACCTCAAGATTTTCTCTCAGGGATTTTTGTCAAAAATTCAGTATAGGTATGGGTGTGCCGACAGTTGACTAGATCAAAGAGAGGATAACTGACGTTGTTGAGAACAATAAAACCGCCAAAACAAACTCCGCGGTTTTAGTCCACAAGCGAACTATACCGACCGAGTCACCGCCACTTTTCGGCGAAGTTAGTGCCAACTTTAGCTGATAGAGGGTGTCGCGTGGTCAGCACAAGAAATGCCCACGACCGGTAATCTCGGTTTTCTAGAACTGAGCCGCTATTTCCTTGAAATAGCTCCTCAATTATCGTCACGAGGCTGAGTGGAACCCGTTCCAGACCCTCTATTTCTCAGATAATCTGATAGAACCGGGAATAGGCCAGAGGACCTCTGGATCTGTGGCCAGAAACTCTGACCACTAGACCACAGAGATGGTCCAAAAAATCATAGATTCATTAAAATTATTTATCGGTTAGATATCTTATCTGCCATAAAATGAATGCATATATAAAGTTACTGACAGAACTTTTTCGAGCTAAAATTCATTTTAAATTATTCCTTTCAGGAAATGTAGCCTCCTAAACCCTTTGAGTGATTCTGGGGATATTCTATATACATGAAGTATAGGAGTGTAACATGTTATAACGACTATCAAAGTAAAAAGTAACAGAAGGGAAACAAAACTTGTTTCTGAGTACTTAAGTTGGATCTTCTTGGGGTTTTAATTAAAACTCTAACAGTAAACTACAAGTTCTTCACAGACAGTTTTAGGAGGAACAAGCTCTTACTCTAGAAATTATCTGACCCGTTATTAATTTACGGATTTCCGTTTCAATTTTATTTTATTAAAACTCATTTTCTGGCAAGTGTTACAAAAGTGACAGTTCTGAACAGTGGTTCACAATCGCCATAATTATTGACCAATAGGCATGGTCCATCCAACCTCCTATATAATTGGTACCGGGGTCAATTTCCCAGGTGGTAAAGAGGCAGGAGTGTGAAGCTGACCATTCGCATCTAGCTAGAGCCGAGGTCAAGAAAATATGGATCTATACACCCACTCCATCTAATGCCTTCATGGCGTAGTGCTTAATTAGTTAAGCACAGGTAAAAATTTACCTTTTAACTTTTTAGCGCTCGGGAAACCAGCAGCAAATTACTGCTCTGAACAGAGGAGTCACAGAAAGACCAACCCCTCCTCTCATGCGGGAGGAGGCCTCATTTCAACATAATATCTTGGAAAGAACAAAAGTACGATTATGGGTCCGAACGGGGACTGAAAGAAAGAATGATCATGATAGCGAAGGCTAGCATCAAATTACTGTTCTCTCTCTTCTGGTATGTGACGTCATGTAGAATGAAGAAAGTTATTTTCTTAACATTCTACTGGATTACATGTTCTTAAATGCCAGAAGATGTTAGTCCTCATACGCACTCTCCTAACATCGTGAAACCTCGCATGCACAGAGATTTGTTCATTACATCTCATATTTCTCCTACCCACGCAGTTTGAATATCTTAACTTTAAACTTCGGTGTACAGTTAATATTTCGGTGAAGCTGTCCCTGTTCTAAATGGAGCACCGAACCATGAAGACATACGGGAGAGTGGAGGTATAGCTCCACCATTTTTGACCTCGATACTAGATGGAGACTAGTGGTCGGTTGCACGTCTCCGACTGCTTTACCATCTGGGATAGGGGCTGGTCAGATAACGTAATCGGTCTGGCCAATGTGGTAAAGAGAAATATCACCTGCCCCTGCCTTGAACCGAACGCCGTAGCCTATCGCCATACCGACTGAGCCATCTCAGCTCTCTTGAAAATAAAGTGCAGAATGCCAACATTGCCACTGAACATATAATTTTTATTAAGTCTTGCCCCTTTCATTCAAATTCTTTCATAGAGTTCCAGTTCTTAAGCCACATAAAAATGTTCTGTAAACACCATAGCGTCGAATTGTCTACGAAGTTAGATAGATAATTATAGCGAAGTTGGGGAATGCTTCTCAGAACTTAGAGGGTTATGTAATTAAGTGAGAAGTTGATTAAACCTGCAGTTTTCCATGGTATATTCACTCGAATGTATGTGTATATAAGTTTATTATAAGAATCATATTAGTTCTAGATGTGAAATTATTTTTCTGTCTTGTTTATTTCAATTTAACGACTAGCACCACAGTAGAGAAAACAAATATTTAGTAACGCTAACACAAAAGTCCGCCATTTGGCACGTTAAGAAGCCAGTTCCATTCGTCTTCCATAATCACAGATTATCGTTAACAGTATCCGAACATCGTTTCCTCGGTTTTCCCAGTCGATGGATATTATACAAGATGCAACCCACCATAATTCTGTGTGCGTACTCTGTTTCGCCATTTCAATCACACACCCGGCCCATCGTAGCCTCCAACATTTCATTACCTTAAGAATCTGCCTGCCTGTCTTCATTCCGGTTGCTCCCACTTGGACCATAGGGCATCCATGAAACGCTTCATTTCATTTCAGTTTCTTAACCTTAGACAGTCGGTAGGACTTCTCGGACGGGGGTTCAGCCCATCGCAAGGCCGCTGCTTAGACACCTACGCAGAATAAAATCAGAGAAACAGCCATGCTTTCAGTGGGATTCGAACACATGACCCCAGTGTTCGAGCGAGCGAAGACATTTCATGCCTTAGACCACGCGGCCACTGTGAACGGCTACCCTAAGAATACGTGTTAATAAATATTTAGTGAAAATAAATGCTCCATTAAACAGTTCAACCAAATACAAATTCCGGCATCATTGAAGCAGAACTATAATGAAAATAAACTCCCAACATATGTAGGATTCGAGGTTCTCACAGAGGCAATAATGACGAGTCCCTTCTTCTGGACATAACGCAGTACACGGCGATATATTCCAAAACATGTGATTCGTCGAATAAACATTCTAGAAAGGTTTCCTGTGGCACAGCTCATTACGACGCCAAGAAGTTCTAAAAGGCACATAGAACGTAAAGTTTTTCCTGTGCTTAAATAATTAAGCACTGCACCATGAAGGCGTACGTGGGAATGCGTGTATAGATCCACATTTCCTTGTTCTCAGCGATAGCTGGAGGTGAGTGATTAGCTTAACGCCCCGGCCGCTTTACCCCCGGGAAAGATCCCACGGTACCCATTGGAGAGGAGGCTGGGTGGGCACCAGAGCCGGTCTGGACACGTGGAGAAGAGAAAAATTTTTACCCTACCGGGACTCGAACTCCAACCTCTCGGTCGTCCAGCCCGTAACCAGTCGCTATACAGACTACAGTACCCCGAACCCGCTATAGAGGCACACAGTTATAAACTTGGGGAGGCGCGTGTTAAATTGCAGCCGCCCCGTTCCCAGAGCGATAATGGCAGTGCCTCTTTATGCAGGTTAGATTGTGGCCAAACTCCACGTGGCAGATCCACAGCTGCAATGAGGAAGGAAATGCGCCGGCAAGTTAATTTCAACTCCACATGACAAACAACTCCATAATTACTTTCTGATACTTCTAGTTCGTGTAGGATTTTGTTGGAAGTGTTTTGAATCTATCTCCATATCTCTCACCTACATGTCTCTCTTTCTGTACTCATTTTTAACTCTGAATATCGCACCTATGACTTCTTACAGCCAAGAGGTTCACGTCATCAACTGTTTATACAGGCGAATATAAGTTCGAAATTAAATAGTCAATATAGATCGGAGGTGTAGTAGACCAATCATTTGTTCATCACTGGTTGGAAACCATCTTCGGTCTAATTTGACCTAATGGAATTATAATTACAATTCATAATTACATCTTTGTTCAAATGAGAAATACATTAATTCCATTTGTGCTGGAAATACAGACACTCGTAAGTGACCCATATTGTCTAGTTTTGTGATTGGAAAGCAAGTAAAAGGTACACACAAGTTCTACTTTAACCTTTGTTGGAATGTTCGTGTATTAGTTAGAAGTATCTTATTTCTGTAGACATATAATCACCCCTTTTGAATGAATTTAATCCATATCTCTACAGTTACATGACCTTGCCGTGTTTCGATCAGGCATTCAGTCATTATTTTAATATTTATTATCCGAGTATTATCAGTGGATGACTTCTCTACTCAAGACACTTACTTAGAACAAATTTACTTATTACTCCACATTATCAAGAGCAGATTGAAAATAAATTTTAAAAAATCCACGACTTGCCTTAATTTCGGATACAGTACCGCCATTGCCAATTATTTGGTTCTCCTAAACATAATGATCGATTTTCCCGCAATTCCAGCACATTTTACAGACCTGAGAAACCTCATAATATACAGCGTTCATTCGCCATGTAACAGCTTTCCATCCAATCATAATTTTGTTCTCCCACTATATCTCTCTGCATACCAAAATATTTCTGTTGGATTTGAGGTTCTCAGGTCGGTGACTATGAAGAATTCTATCACCTGAGATATAACTTCCTGCAGTCAAGTGAATGTCAACCGACGTTTCGAAGGACATGTTGTAACTGTCCAGTTTATGGGAAGGCCAATTGATGTTTGTGTATGGTTAGGGTTTTGTGAAATTCCTCACTTTCGCCTCACAATTTGGAATTTTCCCCCCTTGAGACATGCAGCAAGTGGCTTGGGTCAAGCTTGAAGCCAGCTGCCCTTTCGTAAATCATTCAATTTAATGCGTAAAACAAGGCCGAGTCCTTTAGAAATTCTAAAGTTGACAGGGGGAGTCATAAATTTAGCAGTGTCGTTTCCTGCTACCCCAAAATCTCAGTTTGACAGCCACGCAGCAGGTGGCAAAGTTCACCCCTAAACTGTACACTAGTGGAGATCCGCTTTCCTAATTGGAGGAGAATGATAAGCAACCTCCCAGTCTGCCCGGTCCAGCCAATCATCGTCTGAAGTGGGAGGTCCTTTGCCCGAATTTTGAGTAACTAGGGCAAATATTTACCATTCAGAGGATGCTTGGCAAGGAGACTTTGGAAGTTACGTTCACCGGGGGTACACGTGTTCTGATCCCCGTAAACACGCCGGTGGTAATTATTAAGTGTGCGTCCCCAGACCAGTAAGTAGGCCTACCTCCACGAATTTGCGAAGGGTAACAATACTGGCTGTTTCTGATTAATTAGTGCAAATCAAATAAAGATTCCTTACAGTTAATTGGCGTTGAGGTGATTTCCCTACGCCTAAGCCCCACTAATCATCCAAGTCGTGGCCTGTCAACACGCCCTGAGAGGAGTCGGATTGCTCTACCGGAGCTAGCGGAGCCGAAGAAGGACGGTTACAATGTCGCCTCCAACTTGTTTGCTTCTTACATGGCTTCCTCTTCGAACCTAAAGATAGACGCGATATATTCCTTCTGAACTTAGGTTGGATTTCACCAGAATATATGGCACGTGGTAGTGTAGTTGGTTGAGGCACTATGCTACAAGCGGAAAAGTCGCGAGTTCAATTCTCAATAAGGTCATTGGATTCTTCAGTCTACCTGATCTTTCCAGCCACACTATGACCTGAGTTCGACTCAGCTCTAACA
>NW_019737989.1:744352-786690 GCF_002891405.2 Cryptotermes secundus
AAGGGCAGTCGGCGCTTAAGGCTGACAACCTCACCGCCATCTGTGAGCCGATTGTCTAGAAAATGTGTGAGCCTCGGCGTCTCACAACCATATGGGCCTCCACGGCCTATTACAGGGATGATTTCTTTTGTTTTGCATGATGATATATGTCAGAAGGTAGAAATGCTAAATATTCCTCCTAAAATGTCATTATTTTTCATAAGACCTTACCACTAACGGATACAGAATATTGTCCTTACATTAGGAAATCTGTCAATGAAGAGAGTAATGTAAACCGTCATTTGATATTAGTTCTAACAACATACATATAGTCAGCAAACTTAGGGTAGTGCGTGGTAATGTCGAAAATACAAAGTGTCACACATGAAGCATGATTAGTACGGAATATAGGCTATAACTAAACAGTTGATGTCCATCTTGCTTTTTGGTGTTGAGAAGGAACGCAATGAAGGGTCAGAGTGTATGCACCCAAAACTGTGTGTGCGGAGAGGTTTTCAATAATAATATGATGCTCACATTCATGTCTGCTTTGTGGCACGCAATAAAAGTCAGAAATTGTAAACCCACAAGCACTCTTCATATGTACTTTATATGCAGTCCAGTGAAGAACATGTTTTGAGTGAAAGAGAGATGTTAGTTACGAAACGTTAATTAAAACCAAAGAGTGATGCTCACCGCGACCAGGCCCCAAAGCATCCTGCACTTGTGTTATATGGGATTTAAACAGCAAGAGACTTTCTACGCAGGTGTAGTATACTAAATAATACCCACAGTTTAGTGGGGATTATGCCGCTTAAAATGTGACGTAATCAAGCTCTTGTACAACACCGAGAAAGAATAGTCTAGTGTAGCCATTGTTTTCACCTTCCATGAATACAAATATGACATTAATTACAGATAAATTATATACATTAGGAATTATTGTTGTGTTTGAGTTCACAAAAATTCAATGGTAACAGATTAAGGATAGAGATAGAAAGACTAAAAACACAGTCAATAATGAAATAATCATTAAAGTATTCACTATTCAATTGTTCGTGTTGAATAGTGAATATTTTAATGATTATTGCATTATTGACATACTAAATACATAGACGTTAATTTAAGATGTGCAACAGGATACTGAAATACAGAATAACAAAAATATAGCACAAGAGAAATGAATATAGAAAAGAGACGACTAAAAGTGGAGGAATAAATGAGAGGAGGGGAAGAGAAGATGAAATGAAGTGTTAGAATTTAATATAATTTAATAGTCTTAAAACATAGACATACTTCGGAAAATTAAGACAAATGTCCTGTGATTTTAGTCTTTCTATCTCTATCCTTAATCTGTTACCATTTAATTTTCTGTCAATATAAACACAACAATAATTGTACATAGACGTTGACTATATTGTTGTTATTTACACTTTTATCTTTTCCTTATTCTATACCTCCTCCCAGTAATTTAGATATATCTCACACTTCTCCATTTTTTGTCCTTCCTCTTATTACTAATTTATAGGGCCGAGCCCTTCTCGAGAAGCTGCCAATTGTGCAGCTACTCAAGAACTTCCCAGCATTTGAACCCGAAGGTTCAGTAACGTGTTCACACGAGCCCTCCACTCGTCCCTATCCTGAGCTAGAACAATCCAGTTCATATCACCACATCCTGTCTCTCTAAGATCCATTTTCTTTCATATGTTTATTAATTTCCTCTTTCTCTCACATTATGAGTTTGAACAGTGTCTCAGTAACAGAAGCAACGTATGTATTGTTATATTTGCGATCCCATAATACAGGCTTAGTTGTGTCAGTATGATTGCATGTTGAATCCCTATACCCATTTCGCATTCTGTTGTTTGCAGGAGAATTATGGTGTATGACGACAATAACTGCATTTAGTCACGCAAATACCCGCGGGCTTTCAACGAGGTGGACCTGTTTCAGTCCAGGGTAGCCTATGTGGGATTTGTGGTGGACACTGTGGCACTATGGCAGATTATTCTCTGAATAATTAGGCTTTTCTCTACCAATTATCATGCTACTAATGCTCCATACTTTTGTCTGCTATCCGTGGGTGATATAATGGGTCAATCTGAGTCCTCAGTACCAAGGGACTTGGCCTTATTCAAACAAAAAAGCAAAAAAAAAAAAATGGCGAAATGGAAAGTAAAATTCTTGGTGCTGTGTGTTATACGTAAATTCTGAGCTGTGAACAGTAAACATGAATATCAGTTACAGTTGCAGTCCTCAGTACTCTATACAGATTTCTCAGCAATCATGAAAATTATGATGATCATCGATTATTGATCACGATTTCTATCATAATATCTCGTGCCAAATTTCGAATCCAAGAATATCAGACAAATTTAGTTCCAGGTTTTGTATTCTACAATCCGTAAGAAGCTCCAGGAAATTGAGTACGGTTTCTATCGCGCTCTAAAATCAATATAAATATTCTGTTGGTCTATCTTCTAAATTCATATGATCGATTGTTGAAGGACTCAAAGAGAAATACGCACTCACGGTGCTAATTCCTTTTTCCAAATTCTGCAGCTACTCAAAAATTCACAGCATTTTATAGAATCCGAAGATTCATTACCCTGTTCACAAGAACCCTCAACTGGTCCCTATCCTGAGCCAATCAATCCATTCCATACCATGTCATCCTATCTATCTAAGATCCATTTTAATGCTGTCCACCCACTTATGTAGAGAGAAATACTCAGCCAAGATAATCCCAGCAAATGATCTTGAAAATATGGTACTATGGGTGGGCGAATTGTTTGTAGAACAACCTATATGTATTACTCAGAGAAGGACAAGTGAGGATAATATGAAGAGGAACTCCAAAGATATGAGATGCGGTGATGCCAGCAACCTTAGAATTATGTCCAATGGCAGTGTTTAGTATTATTTGAGTCGAACTTTTGGGCTCTATTATCATGAAATTACTTAACCAATCCATTTGGTTTAATTAATTAATAATGAAATAAATATCAATCCGTCGTTCACAGAGTTGTCACAGAAAAAATATATTCCATTAAATGAGGGTGTGTGCAACAGGCCTAGTTCCTCAGATTCTAAAATATTCAAGAGCAAAAGAAATCCAGTTTTTTCCAATATAATTCAGTGAATCAAAACAAACTATTTGTTACTATAATGGGTAACCAATCGGCCAAATGAACAGTGACATTCTACTAGCCAGCATTCGGTCAACCAGTAATCTAACCAATTAAAATACAATAAACAAATAAATCAGCCAACTGACCAAACAAACAATTAACCAACCAAAAAGCTATGAATATATAAGGGGTGGGCCTACTTGGCCCTTGCACCGCGAGCAAAAAGCTAACCAAGCAACAAACCAACCATAGAATCAGTGAAGTAAGTAATTAATGACTTATGCCACTCAGTCAACGAACGAGAAATCAAACCGGCCGACTTCTGAGTTATAAAACTTTATAATTAAACGTTTCTGAATCACAAGTTTGTTATTGGTTTCTAATCTGAGATAGTTCGTACAAGTTCAAGTCACCATGTTACATCATGTGAGGTACAAAATGCAGGTCATCTCAAGTTCTATACTTAATTAATTTAGCAATAATGAATAATTAAATTAACGAGCTCTGAAATTTACTGAACCAAGATCTGACATCCACATTCTTTATTAACACAAAAATCTGTATGAACTGTACTTATGAAGCTAATCGCTCGATCATATGTACACAGGTTTGCAACATTACATTAATGAAAAATGTGGTCAGCATGAATTTGTTAAACGCTGAAAATATCACAAAAAGGTCAAACATCATGATATTCTACTAATGAATATCCGGCTAAAGTCGTGCATATATTTCCAATCTCCATCGTACACATCACAAACATTTCATACGCCTTGAATTTGTCACAAGAATAATACTGCTAAGAAGTGAAATTTATGAATCTCCTGAAGGTTTCAATCGGCTGGGACGTGTCTCCACCTGGTCTCTTGTAGCAGTGCAGCCCAGAAACCAGACCTCTTCATAGCGACCACTGTGACAACCTCAAATCCCACTTACTCGTATGAATCTCCTTAACGCACAATTTGGCTACTTACTCCCTTTCGTGGCCAAGCGACCTCCGTAGCAGCTGGTTTCTAAACACTCTAATCTATTTTCTTCCTTCGTGATGAGGCCAAGTTTCACACCTTCTCAAACTACAGGTAAACCCGTATTTTAAATGAAGGTGAGAAATTGAATTATTCTGGAATGAATGTTGAAGAATAAAAAAGTTAAAGGTATCCCTGTAACAAGCCGTGGAGGCCCATTGGATTGTGAGACGTCGAGGTTCTAACATTTTCTAGACAATCGGCTCATAGATGACGGTGAGGTTGCCAGCCTTACGCATTAACCACCCTTTACTTCCAGAAAGACTCCTGGTATTCTTTTCTACTAGAGGCTGAGAAGACCCCAGAGCCACAGTGCTGCTGGAAGGATTAGGTTAATTGAAAAATCCAATTACCTCATCGGGAATAGAACCGCAATTTTCCGGCTTATAGTAGAATAGTGCCTGAACCATCTACGCTACCGCGTGCCCTGAGTGTTGAAGACTATTTCACAAATTTAAATCCCGTAATGACGTGAAGTGTACTATGTGACACCGTGTAGTCTAATAGCAATATAGCGGAACTTAATCATTCCAGCTTCAGGGTCGGAAAGCACCATGCAGTCATCAAGCCAGAAACAAGCTATATCACTGAAGACACCGTCATGGTAACCTTAAAAGTAACATCATCATAAATTATTCATGAATGGAATTGTGATATGTCCGATGTTTTCCAGCTGTTTACTATTCGCTTCTCCTACGTCCTGATGACGAAACGTGGACACATATTTAGTTTACTATTTCTAAACAAAACTACTCACCAGTGGTGTAGCAGAGTTTCTGTGTTTCATTGAGTGAGTGATATGGATATCACCGCCCACAGTTACTACATTCATGATGCGAATGTAATGGTAATCACGCCCAATTTCCGCCCGTCATTCGCAGTTACTCCGGTTTCCAACTCAATCAATCACCACAGCATAATTTCTGTAACCACAGATATGTCCTGGATGTCGGTCTGTGAATTAGTATTCGATAGAGGAAAATCTGAGATCGTTGCTTCGAACCGTGTGCAATGCAGACTGGGCTCCAAAGTCACGTGGTCCCTTTTTTTTTCGTTTGTGGACCTACACAAAATTCTGAAACTCATTTATCTGCATTATATTACCATTTTGCCATGATTTGTATTACGAAACCTTTTTACTTCGAAGTTACATTTTACTGCCATGCAAGATTCTTATGAATATTTATTTCTGCCGTTTGTTTTTTCGTCTGCTGTATAAAAACGTAACAGTTATATTCAAAGCCATAATTTTGCCTGTAGGTTTTTATGGGTGTGAAACTTGGTCTCTGATACCAAGGGAAGAACAAAAATTGAGGGTGTCTGAGAACAGGGATTTAAGAAGAATATTTGGATCCAAGAGAGATTAAATAATAGGAGGCTGGGGAAAATTGCATATTGAGGAGTTTCACAACTTGTGTTCATTCACCAAATAATTAGAATTATCAAGTCAAACAAGATGATAAGACAGGTCATGTAGCACGCGTGGTGCGAAAACTGAAAGGACAAAGGCCACTAGGAGAACATTGGCTTAGTTGTAAGTATCATATTAAAGTATATCTTACAGAAACAATATGGAGTGGTATGGACTGGATTCATCTGGCTCGAGATATGGACCAGTGGCAGGCTATTGTGAAAATTGTAATGAACCTTCGGGTTGCATAAACCACAGGTCTCTTTTACTGACAAAGTTACTAATCTCCCAAGTACACCGCTTCCTGTCTCTGTACACATATTCCATTTACTATGAGAGAGGCTACTTCTTTAAAAATTTCTACATACTGCTGGTATGCATGCACCAGTGTAAAATTCAGATATATCTAAAAGGGTTTTTTCTTCCGTAAGGTTGCCTATACAAAGTACGTGCTTTGATGTTTCCTGATGTATAGAGTAGGTAACTAACTCCGTGGAGCTAAGCCCTTCTTGAGTAGCCAAAAGTCGTTCAACCACTCAAGAATTTCTCAACATTTTATGGTACCCTCTTTGACTTGGTCATTCTAATTATACTTGGAGAAGAGCACAAGTTATGAAGCTCCTCATTATGCAGTTTTCTCCAACCTCCTGTCACTTCATCCCTCTTCAGTCCAAATATTCTCCTCAGAGCCTTGCTCAAAATACCATCAGTATATGTTCCTCAGTAAATGACAGACACCAAGTTTTACACCCATACAAAACTAAAGGCAAAGTAATGGACTCCTGTTCACGTGTCACGTGGCAAGCATCTCAACTAAGACGCGACATATCATAGGAAGTCTTTCCTCGTTTTTTCTCAGCTTAACTAAGCGAATTTTGGCACAGTAGCTTCCAGTATTTCACTTCCGTCTGCTTTCGAACCTTTTTCTTCTCTTCAGAGATGTTCAACTCCATTTGTCGTTAACACAATTGTCAGTGTAGACATTAGGCTAAACACACAGATAACTTTGCCTTCACTTTATTGATCAATTATTCTCAGAAGATTTGGAAGTCAGCCTGTAATAAACACTAATAGTTGATTATGTCTTGTGAACCCTTAACCAGAAATCGGGAGAAACTTATGAAAGGCTGTTCTATCGCTTCACTGCCATTTAATTTCCGTAGCACTTGAAAGCAATGGATCAGTTGTAATAAGTCGCAGGAAACTGCATTCATGAAAATAACCCATGTTAGTATGAGAAATATGTAGTTCCGTATCCTCTAGCAATACGAGTCATAACATACAATAACTGTCTAAAAATGTTTCATAGGGGCGCATATTTAGAATTCCAGCCCCTCTTTCTATATCCAAAGTTTTATAGGCTATTTCATGTTACACAATTTTTATATGGACGTAAAATCGATATAAACTGTAAAAAAAAAGTATGTTATTTTCTTGGCAACTGAACTTCTCCTTCAGAACTCGTTTGAAACTTTTGACATATTCATAGATATTGAAATTCATTGCATTTCAGTATCTTATTTTCAGAGAAATGTTTGTAAAGTTATGAGATATGAATTTAAAACTTCATCGAACTGTATAAACTGAAGTAGAGGCTGTTTATCTAGATTAATCATGGTGTCCCTTTTACATGAGTTGCATTTGTCTTTGTAAGATTCTACAACTCGAAAGCCTGGCCAGAGACATTCAGCTCGGGATAAAATGCTAGGTAACTATAAATATCATATTCTGGGATGTGATGCATTGTAATTCGGTTCATTGAAGACGAAAGCTGTATGTTCCTCCGAAACGTCGGTACATTTCTACTACGCTATATGAGATACTGCGCTTCATGATCACCGACTTGGGAACATCAGATCTCAAGCTAAGTAATCATTTCATTTTCAGTAATTTTATTTCGAGTTATGGGGAGTCAAACTAAAAAAAAAAAAAAAAAAGACTAGTTAATTGTCGGTGGCACAACGGATAACAATTCGGTCACTCTCGAATTATGTTACGAAAATTATCTATTCTATTTTTACCTATACTTCTGTTTAAAACTCGTCTGGCCAAATTTATACTTCTTATCCCCGATGCTTCTCAAAAATACAAATCTCAAAAGAGAAAACGAAATAAGAACTTTGACCATATTAAAATGCGGGTAAGCAAGACTTTGTTTCTCTGTTTTTGACTTTGAAGCCAACTCACCAACTCACACTCACTAATTACAGGCGACTGCAACAAGTAAATTGATTTGATAATTAAAAAATTGGAGGTGTAGAATTTGAGGTTCTCACATCGGTGATTATGAAGAGACGCCTTCTCACCAACACATACTCACTAATTACAGGCGACTGCAACAAGTAAATTGATTTGATAATTAAAAAATTGGAGGTGTAGAATTTGAGGTTCTCACATCGGTGATTATGAAGAGACGCCTTCTGAAATATAATGCCTTGTAGCCCGCTGAAAGTTAACAAACATTTCGGAAGAACATGCCGCCTCCATTTCAGGGTCAAAAAATGAGCCAAGCAAGAGACCAGCAAGAAGCAAGTAGTAAGCAGTGCAAAGCGCTAACCGAAATCTCGGATTTACACAGCAATCCGCAAGAGAATAATTCAACTTTCATTCTACATTTCTTTGTGTCAGTGCAATTTGACTGAAGTAATCAGTGCCCTTTGTGTGTGTTTGTGTGTGCGTGTGGGTGTGTGCAGAATGTGTTTAGAGCCAGATAGTAATCTGTTCTAATCAATGATCTAATTAATGAGATAGGCTGAATAAGTAGCACGAACGGAGAGAGGAGAGTTGCATACAAAATTGTAGTCGGAAGGGAACCAGAGCGGGACTGTAGTGAAAACGGTAATAACATTTTGGATGAATAATTTGGATAACTGAGCAACTCTTAGCTCCTCAAGAAAGAGCTCGCCCTATGCAGTAACGTGTGTGTTTTAGTGTTTGTGCACATATAAATGTTGTTTGTAGGTTATCTAGTGATTTTTACCCGTAGCTAAAATATTCAGCACAGTGAAATGGGGAGACTCTGGAAGTGGGGGGTAAGAGACAATGAACAATTTCATGCTACCATTTCTGCAATGACCTACACATACCGGAGAAAACCAGGGAATAGCCAATTTTGAATAATCAATACCTGACTATAGGTTTCGTCGTTGTAGATCTTATGTTAATGGATTTACTTCTCTATGAGTATGATGGGTCAGTTTCTTTTTGTATAGGTATTGACAATCTGAAATATACATTTCTTTAAGCCAATGTGCTGACAAGTGTGCAGATTTACAGCTTAATTAGTGCACACCTTACATCACGCGAGTGGGCGACATCCATCGATGTTCACCCCATAGCCATATGTCTTGCGGTGATTTGCGTTTTAGACGTCTGTTAATCGGCGGCAGTAATAGGGGACGAATAAGTGCGTTGTCGTGTTCTTTAAGTTTGCTGACGTAGGCAGAGCTGTGTTGGCGGATAACTTCCGTGACGTGCTGCATTTTGAGGTCAGTAGGTAGAGTGCGGTTTGAGATGTACCAGGGTGCAGCGGTTATGGTTCTTAGGATTTTTGATTGTGAGCGTTGGATGATGTCGACTGTATATTTGAATGTGGTTCCCCAAAGTTGGATGCCATATGTCCATATAGGTTGGATAACTGTTTTGTAGATGAGTAGTTGGTTTGAAAGGGAGAGGCTGGATTTTCTGCCAATCAGCCAGTTGAGTTCTGCAGCTTTGAGGTCCATTTGCTTGCGTCCCTTGAGAATATATGAACACCAAGTAAGTTTGCTATCTAGGGTGATCCCGAGATATGTGACCTGCTCTGCTTGTTTGACGTTTTCCCGGTTGAAGTGGACTGGGGGGGCAAGTACCTTTGCGGAGCGTGAAAGTCGTGTGTGTGTGTGGATTTGGCACAGTTGATTTTGATTTTCCATTTGTCTGTCCACTTTTCTATGGGATGTAGGTGTTCTTGTAGGTTGGACGAGGCTAGAAGTGGGTCTTCATGGGCGGCAAAAATGGCCGTATCATTGGCGAACGTGCCAATTTTCGTCGTTGGTGTTGTGGGCAGATCGTAGTTGTATAAGTTGTAGAGGAGAGGTCCAGGTATGCTTCCTTGGATGACTCCAGCTTGGATCGGGAGGGGGGTAGATGTTTCCTCATGCATTTTGACAACAAAGGAGCGGTCGCTGATGTAGGATTTGAGGAGATTGTAATAAGTCTGGGGAAGAAGTTGTTTTATTTTATAGAGGAGACCAGGATGTCATACTTTAACAAACGCCTGAGCTACGTCTAGGAAAACTGCTGTGCAGTAGTGTTTATTGTTGAACGCGGCAGTGATAGTATCGCTGATTCGATGAGCTTGTTGTATAGTTGAGTGGGCTTTCCTGAATCCAAATTAGTGATCTGGAAGCCATGATTGGAGGTTCGATTCTTGAGCAATCCTGGGTAAGAGCATTTTTTCTAGTATATTTGCAGTCGTTGGTAGAAGGCTGATGGATCGATAACAGACCACATCCGTTGGAGGTCTTCCTGGTTTAAGAATCAAGATGATGTGTGTAGATTTTAGCGAGCGAGGCCAGTAGTCCAGTAGGTGCATGGCATTGTAGATGTGCAGGAGGTTCATTAGGCCTTTCCTGGGCAGTGGGTGAAGGAGCTGTGCCGTGATGTGGTCATGTCCGGGCGCCTTGTTGGGTTTGATTATTTTGATTGCTTGGAGCATCTTGTATGTAAAAAATTTTGGATGGGAGAACTGTTGTATGGATTCGTTGAGGAATGACATGACGTCTAGCGCTGGAGCGTTGTCATGAGGCATGAAGACTGCTTGTAAATGTTCGGCGAAAAGGTCAGCTTTGTCTTTATCACTGCGAGCCCATTTACCCGGGGATGTGCTTTTGCGTATCGGAGAGGATGGTTGCACAGGTTTCTTTTTGCTGCGAATGGTTTCTAGATGGTGTCATCATAGCGAGAGAGGCTGGCGATGTAGGTCGCATACGCTTCGTACCTTAGCTCTCGTGATGTAGATTTTAGGTGAAAGCTAAGTTGATTATATTTTGTTTTGTCCACCGGGGTGTGAGTCCTTTGTCAGGTGGATCTGGCTCTCCGCTTGGCAGCTATGTGTTGCTTTACCCGTAGCGGGATGTTTACTTTGGGGTTGTGTAGAGTAGATATGGGAGTTGCCCTTTTGGCGGCTTCTTGGAGTAGGGTGATGAATTGGCGGTATTCCATTTCAGTGTCTTCTGATGATTTAAGTTTAGCTGTCAGTTGGATGTTGGAGTCAAGTATTGTTCTGAAGAGCTCCCAGTTAGTTTTGGAGTTATGAAATCGGGGTTGCGGTCGTCGGGGGAGTATTGACGTGCTTTACGTCGCTATGACAGGTGTGTGATCCGAGGAGAAGTCGTAGCTTCCTGTAGCACTCATATAGCCCTCCGAAATGCCATTGGTGATAAAGAAGTCTAGGAGATCAGGGATTTTGTTTGCGTCCGTGGGCCAGGAGGTAGGGGTACCGGGTGATAGAGTGGAGTAGTTGTTGTTATGAATGGACATTTGTAACTCTCTGCCTTTCGTAGTTGTTAGTCGTGATCCCCACGCTGTGTGCCTACTGTTCAAGTCTCCTCCGGCTATGAATTTAGATCCAAGGGTATGGGAAAAGGTCTCAAAATGAGTTTGTTTGAGGTTGTGACGGGGAGTGCAGTAGACCGCAGAAATAGTAAGGGGATATGGTAGTGACTTGATTTTGATAGTCGCAGCTTGCAGATGATTTTCAACATATTTTGTAAGTTCATAATGGGGTATGGTGTCTTTGATGAGAATGGCTGCTTCTCCATGAGCAGTACCATCCGGGTGATTTGCTTAGTACAGTTTATAATTTGGGAAGAAGCCGTAGCTTTTATCAGTGAAATGAGTTTCGCTGAGGAGAATGATGTCTATTGAATTCATTTTGAGGAATATTTTTAGTTCTTGATGTCGTAGAATTCCATTGGCGTTCCATTGAGCGATCCGTATGATCATGTTCTTCATTTTGAATTACTAACGAGTGTTGATAGTAAATTGAGGAACATGGTGTTCTGTTGATAGAGTTGTTGGATTAGGTGCTTGAAGTCTGCTAGGAGTTGGGCTAGTGTGGAGGTCGCTTCATCTAATTGGGGTTGATTATGCTTTGCAGCATCGGCATAGGATCTAGGTAACGATGAGGGTGGCGGTGTTATTTTTCTCATGTTGTAGTCATTTCTTGGGTGAGTTGTAGGGGGAGGGGGTTACATTTGTTATCTATTAGATCCTTTAGTTAGTTTTTGGTAATGTTCACATCCCTTGTAGTTAGCAGGATGATCTCCTCCGCAGAGGGCACATCTTGCTGATGTATCGCGTGTTTTTTACAGTCAGTAGTGTTGTGAGGGCCGCTGCATTTGACGCAGATAAAAGATTTTTTGCAGTAAGATTTGGTGTGGCCGTACTGCTGACATCTCATGCACTGTTTGACGTTGGTTTTATTCGAATGAGGAGGTTCTATTTTGACTGCTATATTTGTAGGCCTATGATCTCATATATTGCCTTGTTATTCTGCGCCGGTTCAACATCAACGAAGACGAGGTTTAGCGGTTCTTTGGTTAGCTTATGCCGTACGTTGATAATATTGCAGACTGTATGGCCCAGTTCAGCTACTTCTTGTTTTCTATCTTCTAGGTTGATTGTGTGATGGAGATAGCGGATGATTATTCTGTATGCGCGCTCTTCTTTAAGCTGATAGGTGTGATGGTAGATGTGCTGTTCATTAAACTCACGGACCATGCGCTTGTACGTTTCTGGGGTCGTGCACTTTATATTTACTACGTTGTTGGCCAGGTTTTGGTGGTATATTGCTCTTATTCTGCAATTTTTTGTGTAGTTTTGATCATTTCTGCATAATTTTGCACTCCATGTACGAATATCGGCTGTAGTTTGGGTATGCTAGGAGTAGGGTCTTGTTCTTGGTACACCATATCTTCTTGTTGTTGAAGTGGGCCATAGCGATTTGCGGTTATGTCAAGTGGGGTGGTCGGGTGTTAATTTGAGAGTTTTTTTTTCATTTTAACACTCCGAATTACTTGCCATGATTTTGAATTTGTGTTTTGAGAGAGCTCTAGTTCTTCATCACTGAATGAGTTCCCGGCTAGTGTGCTCTGTTTTTTGTCTTTATTGAGAACATGGGGTTGGTTTGTGGAGTACAATTGCTGCTGAGGTAGAGGAGAGTATTCAGTGGCATAAGTTGGGGTACATGGGAGGATAGGAGGATGGTAATTTGATTGTGCATTTATGGCCGGCCAGTGACTATTAGGATTTGGTTATTATTGCTGATTGACAGACCTATCAACGTTGTCGGATGAGTTTCCTAAAGGAAACATCGTTGCTCATTGCTAACGTACCTGTAGTTGGAAGTTGCTGATCTTGTTTTATAATCACTGTTTAATATGGATACACTGAATGATGTCTTGTTTGGTCGGTTGTAGTATCGTTTAATTAAATAGTAGGCTCTTAGAGGCGACTCTGTACTGCGTGTGTGCGTTACGAAGTCCCACTAGGAAGCGTAGCACTATATACGGTACACTCGATTTCACGTCCGCACTGTTCGGCGTTTGTCGAGAGAATGATGGGTCAGTGTAATATATTCCAACTTATATTTCTACTACGATTTATGTAAGTCTAAAGGTCTAGTATTTATGAGGAATGGAAGCTCACAGGACACACTGAAAGCTGGAATTCATCTAAATAACATTTAAAATTCAATTCCTACGTCATAGAATGCACGCTTTCTCATCAAATGTTATTGATGCTGTTTAAGGCACTGCGTTTTAAAGCCTTGAACTCCTTTGCTTCAACACGTTTATACTTTCCTGCCGTTGCGACCAGATGTCGTCCTCGAATAAACGCCACGTTAGCTCGTTGTTACTACTTTCTCCAACAGATGGCAGTGGAAGTCAGTGAACTGCACAACGGCGCGTTGTCTGTACCCCACGTTCACTGAAGTTAATACCACTTTCCCTCGCGTTTCAACATCAGCGAGTTGGCAGTTCAAATGTAGTCTTACTGCAAAATCGCTCCTTTAATCGATTGCTGACGCAATGGTCTTTACGCTCCTTTGTTTGAATCCCTCCAAAAGTATGTAAAATGAGAATTTCTGAGAACATGATTCTCAGGAGAATACGGCGAGTCCAAAAAATATGCCCACTCTTTGATAGTCAATATCTTTGGAACGAAATGACATGTAGTTACAATTCTTACGTCGTAGCGTAGTGTAATGTTTTCTCAGATGGTGAAGGTCACATAAGTCACGTGAGTGTCGTGCCGCGTGCGCGCTGCGAGCAGAAGACAGCAGCAACAATGGCTGAAAGTTTGTTCTTTGAGCAACGCAAGGCTGTATTGAAGTGGTACTGGAAGTACGAGAACATTAAAGAGGTACAACAATGGCAGAATGAGTTTGGAACTCAGCCACCAACAGGTCGAACAATTGTCCGTATTCGGAATAAATTTGAAGCCGACGGTACTGTCCATGATGTGCATAAGCAAAGCTCTGGGGGACCACGGATAGTAACAATTCCAGCTTCCAGTGCTATAGTGTTACAACATTACCGTAACTAGTCAAGTGTATCTCGATATGCTTCAGACATCGATTTTCCCTGCCATTCGATAGCTGTTTAGAGATGATAGATTTTATCTACAACAGGATGGTGGTCCACCTCACTACCATCGAGATGATAGGGCGTACTTGGATGACACTCTACCTGGAGGATGGATAGGTCGAAGAGGTGCTACTGAGTACCCACCACGGTCTCCAGACCTAATACCTCTCGACTTCTACCTATGGGGAACCTTGAAGGATGAAGTTTATCGACAAAAGCCAGCTACACTGAACGCGCTACGAGAAACCATCGAAGCGTCGTGTGCAGCCTTCACACCGGACACACTGACAGCCGTAGTTCGCTCAGCAGTTCGGCGGCATCGACGCTGTTTAGCTGCTGATGGTGGTCACTTCGAATGCATACAATGACTCTCTCTCTCCCTCTCTCTCTCTCTCTCTCTCTCTCTCTCTCCGCGCAGGAATTGTAACTACATACCATTTTGTTCCAAAGATATTGACTATCAAAAGTGAGTAAATATTGTGGACCCCTCTGTACTTAGAGATAAGAAAGAGGTAACTGGAGAATGGAGAGAATTACGTAATGAAGAGCCGGCATTAGGTGCATTATTACTTTCGAAAACAAGTACAACTTCTAAGACGAATAAATGTAATATCTTCTTTTTTTTATAATAAAGTTTCTACGATGATATTTTTTATTTTCATCATTACTTACGTCATTAAATTTCCATTTATTCGTGTTCTATGTTTCTCTTGCGTTTAAGTGCTACATTTTGCTTCATTAACTAGGATTATCGCTTAACCCGGATGACCTCCCCCAAATAATCCGGATCAGTGGAGGATTTGCTGTGCTTAAGAAATAATGCGTAAGTGTGAATTGGATCGATGTGTCGGATCTGAAGTTCTCACAGTGGTGGTTATGATGAGCTGCACGGAGTATATCCCAGAAGACATAACCCTTGGATTCATATGGCTTTGGACATGTGAAGGGTCTTGCAATATGGTAACAAATTTCGGGTTTCACAAATGGTGCTGCCTATTTTTTAACCAGGTTAACGTCTATAAGCTTGAGTGGAATTACTCAGCCATGTCAGTCTGTCAGTCAGTAATATCCTTCAAAATATTATATCAACTTTGATCTAGAATTTGTCACGAAAAATAAATTACGAGCTTAAGGGGAAGATAGATTGCCAAATCTGTCCAAAATAAATTAGCTACCTCACCCCCTGTACTGAGAAAGCCGATCTATTGGTTAGATTCATGTACAGAAGATAGGAACCTGGAACATGCTGTCATAAATTGCAGTTTTAACCGAAATTGTGAGCCAAAGTACAAAAGTTTTCTTTTTTGAATAGTGGGGGGTGGAGTCCAGCTGTGTCCACTCGGCACGTCGGCCACTGTTTGGCCTATTGTATCTGCCCAGGGTGATTATGATAGAGAATTTGGTGGAATATAGATTTGCAGGAGAAACCGAAGTACTCGGAGAAAACCTGCCCCAGCTCCACTTTGTCCACCACAAATCCCACTTGACCAGACCCTGGCTCGAACACGGGCCGCCGCGGTGGGAAGCCAGCGACTAACCGCTTGAGCTATGGCGCGGCCTTACCTACATAAGATACTTTTCCTCCCAAGACTTCCGGTTTTAAACCGTCACTAAGCGATTCGTATGAAGTCTCAAATACCCAGGAATATTTCGAAGTGGTCGGTAAGGTGACTACAATGTAGCTGGTTTCTTGCAAAATAAATTACTTGGGAGTACAGTAATTTGAGAATATAAATTCAAATTAATTTACTCTTACATTTATGTCATGATTTTTATACTGCAGTAGTAGGCAGTACAGCGCAGAGAAAAATCAGTCTCCCTGCCATCTAGTGGAGACTGTAGTACTATATGAAATTGGTAACAGATGTCGCTGCACAAAGTTGGAGCACTCCTGCCGTCTACCCACTGGTATCATCAAACATAAGGAAATGTTCACGAATTGAAAGACATTACCGAATGTGTCTCAGGGCCTTGAATGCAATGGTGGTAATTCTTGGATTCATATAAGATATTCTTTCTCAATCGATCAGGAGGTTTCGAAAAAGATAATTACTTCAGTCATGTTATATTTTAGCGTCCTGTTGCACTGATTTAAGTCCATGATTTATTTTAACCGTCTTCCAGTGCATACACTCATCTATCTCACTCCTCTCTCTCGCACTACATGTTTCGGCACAAAAGTGCCATCTTCAGGTGCTTATTCGATTTACGTTAAACTAGTTCACTGCATGCCTTGCCGTCTTCATATTAAAATAACTAAAATATATATTTATCATATATATTGATAAATATTAAATATTAAAAATATTAAAATTGTTCAGGATTTTTCATCCCTANCAGGTACAATAGGTCAATTGGTGGCCGACATGCCACGTGAACCCAGTTGAACTCCACCCCCACTATTCAAATTAAAAGAAATATAAAGAAAGTTTGCTATTATTTCCCTTACACAAGGATACGCTACCCGAATTGCTGTAACTTCCTGTTGGTAAAAATTATGTTATTTAAACTACGTTGGTAATATGCAAATCCAAAACTGTCAGATTGTAGACGTTTTATCAAAGTTGTCCCACTTAAATGCACTAAATCTATGAACACTATCCTGGAGTTCATGCAGTTATTAATAGCCTATTTCTATTGTCGTCGTCGTCGTCGTCGTCGTCGTCGTCATTTTCAATGTAAGCTTACTTTAATGTAGCTGTGGATTTCAGAATGGTTTAGAAATATTTATTTATGGTTTAGTACAGACCTAAACGTCTGCTCACATTAAAACCAGACCGACTTCACATTTTATGTGGCTGTGTTAGATTTTGGCAGTTCTTTGTTTTGCACTAAGTTAAATTAAGTAAAGGGAAATTTAATCAAGTTAGAAAGGGAGTTCCTTATTATGTTTAAACAGTTCTTACGTGAAATCTCAAAGTCATTACAATTTATAGAAACAAGCACTTGGTGGGATTATCACGCAAATGACGCTGTATCAACTGTAGAGGATGTGTGGCTGTGACTGAGATGACAAGACGACCACGAATTATAAGATGATGATTATTTTGAAGGTTGCTGTCATGTCCTGTTCAAAGACGGGCCTCTTCCTATGTACAATATGCAACAATTATTGCTTCAGATGGCGATTTATTTTTAAATTTATTTGGCCCCATGACCCCAGCATTCATGTTTGAGAGACAGAGGAAAAACTAATAACACCGCTGTCAATATAGAGGGCAATCTACGAGCGACTTGAATCAGAAACCATGTGAATATAAATTAGGAGCATTGCCATCTCACAAACACATATCAGTACTGTTGATAGGAAAGTAGTGAAGAAAAGAAATAAGTTGGATGCAACCCTAATTCGGTTCCTTCAGTTTTAACATATCAGACTTCTGTCAGATTTGAAGTTGTCGTGACGGCGACAATGAAGAGTGCCGTCTCGTGAGAAGCTATACTGTGAAGTTTGGTAGAATTTTCCAAATGTTCTCCGAAAAACGTAAGTAAAGTTCAATCAATTAAGCCTCAGAAGACAGTACCATTCATCTAGTGCGTATTCATCAGGCATCTCGTGTAAATACTGGCCATGATATCAGAAGTTCTGAAACCGACTCGTCTCTTGTTTCCGTTACTTTAGGTCAGTGGTTCTCAACCTTTCTTTTGCTCGCGGCCCCCAACCCTCATATTGTTTGATTACAATAAATATAATATTTATGTACTTTATCCACTGTACTTTTGTTTATAATATAAGGAATAATAATAATAATAATAATACAAAGAGGTTTATTAGCTACAATCTTTACTTGTAATAAAATGTTTACTCATACAACGCTTTGTTTATTTACGATATATAATTATGCTCCTAACAATGTGCCTGTGAACTTTGATACCCCTCTACAAAACCGCACATACCAGAAGATAAATTTCAATAATTATTTTGTTTCTGGGCTGCACACATCGAATTGCTGTTATTCAAAACAAAACGTTCAGGAGACTGAATTCTGTGTCCTCTAAAATTGGAATCTACTGTTGGTCCCAATCGAGAGTTCTAGCACATATCTCCGGGTACAAACACGAACACAGGACTGGGTATGTAAACCACGCACAACGGAAGAACATCTGCGAGGGTTAAGAAAAAATTCCACACACGCGAGGCCTAGCATCTGCATCCATGCACATTTTAGCGGTAATAATTTTTTAAAAAGGAGTGTTATCAGAATAGAAGTCATCATTAAAGAAACAGATTCTCTGCATGGTAAAAATATAAGAAACTTTTTTACCCTTAATCTACATTGGTCAGCTAATGTTCAGAATTTTTCATTCGTCAGATACTGGAGATAAAAATGGGAGTACAATATTACAGAACATCAGCAATTTGTAGACTTCTAGCATTCCTACGAGTCAGTTAAGGGGGAAGTATTCTAGAGTATTCTCACAGAATTTGGGCATTTCCGAAATTTGTTAGGCTGAACACATGTTTAACGAGACACGAAAATATAACGTAGGTAAATATTTGACAATTTTCCTGTAATCCCAAACATAGCTAGCAGTTGCTTTGAAAATGTGACAGAGTTCAAATAAGTCGTAACAACATTAACAAATCAAAATTTGATTCAAGAGGAAAGAAAAATGAGGCTGAGAATAAGAGATTCGGACAACATGTGTCTGGTGAATCATCCGAAAATTCAACCCAACTTGCACGTATCTCCCAGCTGGACTGCCATTTTCGCATCTGAATTCGGAACACTACAACTCAACGTCCAGTGTAGATTAGGTGTCAACATTGTGGTTTTATCTATAGAATACAGAGAATTTTTCTCTTCATTAATAATATTACGATTTTAACAAGAAAAGACGTGAAAAATATGTGAAATGTGGGTGCTAGGCTTCATGTGTGGATTTTTTTATGCTTTAATATTTGTTTTAACTCGCTCAGTTCGTTTATGCTGTGCTAACGTTTTATGCCCTAATTTGTGTTGGGGTCGGTTTCCGGATAGTGAATAGCCCTATCGGTCGGGCTCAACTGAGTAGATTCCACCTGAAGACGAATACAGATTTTAGTCTCCGAAACGTTGTGTTCATATAAAAATCATATCGATGGCATATGCACAGAAACAAAGAATATATTAATATATATTACAAAATTTTGGATTTTAATCAAGTTACTGCTTGTGCTATATTTGACAATCATTGATGTATGTACACACAATTCTAATATGTTATCATAAAAACGATGTACACATTTCTCAGCTCATATTTTTATATCGAAATCCAGGAAGCCAATGTGATGTAAAGTGCCAGAGTCAGATGACTGTACCATACGTAATAATATTCATACAGACATCTAGTAGCTCATTTATACCTTAATTTTAATTAAATTTTAAGCCTCAAATCTTACACATTTAGTCTTATATATCTGTACTGAGAGCCTAATTGCATGACAGAAATTTTTAAATGAAATCTGGAGTTTGAATTAATAAATTCGGAAATAAAGTTTATCGTGACGGCATTCTTTCACTTTCATGCTTCCATAACCTATATTTTCTTCGTATTTGAGTGATATCTTCAGAAGAACAAACAAAACATTTGTGTGCTGCGGAACACTGATCTGGACGGGATAACCTTCAAACTTTCAGCGGACGAGGCCGAAAGTGAATATGTTAGAAGTTCTCATTTCACGCCCGACTTTCATCGTTCAAATACATGAAAGAACATGTCTGCCATATCTGATATCTGAGAAATAGAACCAGTATCATCAAATCAGGCTCCAGAACTGTTGAAATTATATTGTCGTACACTCCAAAAATTCTACTTTGTTTTTGGCCCTTCGTACCTTTCTCTACAATGAATGGTAACGTGTAACACATGCATAATGAGGTTCACCCCATTGCCACGTTGAGACACAGGATATGGAAGGGGGGATATGACATACCTGCAATTTCCAGAACGCATATCCGAAACAGAGACCACGTGAGGAAATTCCATACCACTGTTACAGACTTCTCTACGAGGCATGTACGAAGGATGTGTTCATTTCTAGAAGCTTCCCAGAATCAGTAGCAATGCGATTTGGAATAAAACTTCAGAGTTCTCTATTTCCCACATACAATCACCATTCTCAGGCAAAGGATATGGCTGTTTCAAGCGAAATCTCTACAGAACTTGCAACTACTCCAGCCATCCTGGTACCCTCTCCCTCCCCCCATGTGACAATATCTGACAATCGAAAGGGAACAAATTTTGAAGATGGAGAACAGCTGCAAGCTCTTCATGCTCTATTCTTCTTAAAAGCAAATTGTTAAAAAAAAAATCTTTGCCAAAATCACATCTTCAAATTGAACACTTTGTACAAAATTGACATGAACATAGGGACCATGTGTTCCCTGTCCGACAAGATGCAGCTACCCCCACAATCCAACACCAATACAATAACAATACACATTGCAATGAAAATAGAAAACATTCCTGAAACAGAAACACGCATGTTAGAAGAATTCGTTTTGGCATAGCTGCAAATTGCCTACTACAGCCGTGACTTTTGTAGCTCCATACCAAGCTAACACTCAATAAATCAGATCCAGATAGTAATGTGAACTTGCTACGAATGTGGAATGCTGATCGTACAATAGTTTGGTATCTAATTTTCAAAACACTCTTTATGAATGTAGCAGCACAGAGTAGTCTGTAATATCTACGGAGATTGGTAAAGTTTCGTCAACCGGAGACAGGCCAGTGAGTGAATTTGCTGAACCAGTGCTGGTGAAAACTCCAATCTCATTATAGATGGAGGCAGAATGTATGCAGGGATAGTAATTTCTAGTTGTTACAAAAAACAAAATGATTGGCCATGAACCTCCTACGAAAGGGATCATTTCAGCGGTAGACGTAAGGTCCGTGTTAAGGGTACATTATTTAGCATAAACAAGAAATCGATAGATTTGTTTTTGAAAATATTCATGCTTTATATTTTAGAAAAATGAGCTTGCTTTAAGAATTTACTGATCACCTTGTAAGCATTCTGTTATTCAACAAATTCAAGATAATTTAATTACGTGCGGAACCACCAAGTATTCTAGTGCATTAGCAGCAATACTCAGAAGTAGACATACACACATTCTACAAAGTCTCCATCCGCGACCGGTACGGTTGGGTACGCGGCCACGGTTCTGTAGTACCCCAGAAACCTTGTCGCTATCCTACTGTTCGATGAGGTCCTTAAAGTTTCCTGCGATGCAGAGGGGTCTGGTTGAGGCTGTAGCACTGTAGGCAGGATGGTAAATACGTTGAATTCTTCCAGGGATGAGCCGTCCGTGATCCTACGGAGGAGGAAATGTTCTTTTTCTTGAGAGACGGAAAGGTGGACATCCCAAGAAGGTAGAGTCATCTTCTCACATACTTGTGAAGCTCGTCTGCAAACAGGACGGCAGCAGTCAACTGTTCTATGTTACATTTTTTGTTTTGTGGTCTGTACTGGCCAGCTTCAGAATTTTTTCCTAATGTATATAGTTTATTAAAAAGTACGAAATTCTCTTCATCTTGACTGGGGTGCTAATATATCTTTTGAAAATGTTTAAAGGAAATTATTTTATTAATAAACATTGAGTCTATCTGAATATGATTCCATTATAATAAATTTAGACTGATATAATCTGAAATATTGTTCCTTTATAATTTTTAGAATTGAATTTTGTTTCACAGTTATGTATTGTATAATAATTTTGTCAAAACTCTGTACACACTCATTACGATATTTCAGTTTTCCAGTCATATAGCCACAATACAAGAACATACTGATTTCACATGATATAGAAATGACCATAAATTACGAATATTAAGTTTTCCATATAAGAGTATAAATTAAAATACTATTCATTTGAACACTTGCTTGACACTCTACAAGCTCATTGGGAATTTACGGCACGATAGCGCACATATTATTTGTCAATTAAAATTGTGCATACTATTTTGATATAAAGCAAAGCATGAATAATAAGTAATAAGATAAAAAGTAATATGTGCATTAAATCGACTACTCTTCTTGAAACACTTGATTACATAATCATATTTCAGCATCTCATAATCGGGCATAAATTTATTATTAAATTCCCTATGGGGAAGTTCATTAATGAAATGTATTTGTCTTCCTTCAAGCCAAAATATGTAATCTCGTAGGACTTCATCGAAATCAATTAAATGAAGTTTGGTTATAACATTACGGAGAGCTATATTCATATAAGTGAAACCCCTATCGCAATGTTTGGTACCTTGGAAAAACTGCGTAATTCTTCATGCATTCGACATTCTGGTGTTGTCACCAACAAACGAAAGGAAAATTAGTGCTCTCATCATCGAACGGCACTCTACAGCTTAAAAAAAAAAGACAGACACTGCTTTACTACTCCCACCCACCAACAAACCAAGTGCGCTCTACTGCCCTCACGAACTAACAAAATGCACACTACTGTCCTCTCATCAAAAGACCACATGCACCTTTAGTGCTCTCTCTTGAAAAGACCACAGGCACTCTTAGTGTCTTCTCACCAAAAAAACCACAGAAACACTTAATGACCTCTCACTGAAGAACCACAGGCCTTCTTACTGACCTCTCATCAAAAAGGTCACAGGCACTCTTAGTGCCTTCTCACCAAAAGACCACAGGCACTCTTAGTGTCCTCTCATTAAAAAAACATATACACACTGGTGCCCTTATCCTAATAATATCAACACTAGAGCCCTAATTCTAATAATATGCGCGCTAGTGCTCATTCTAATAATTGCACGCTAGTGCCCTAATTCTAATAATATGCACGCTAGTGCTCTAATTCTAATAACTACAGTCTAGTGCCCTAATTCTAATAATTACACGCTAGTGTTCTAATTTTAATATGCACGATAGTGCTCATTCTTATATTCACGCTAGTGCTCTAATTCTAATAATATGCACACTCGTGCTCATTTTCTAATATGCAGGTTAGTGCTCATTCTAATATGCACGCTAGTGCTCATTCTAATAATTGCACGCTAGTGCCTTAATTCTAATAATATGCCCCCTAGTGCTCTAATTTTAATATGCACGCTAGTGGTCATTCTAATATGCACGCTAGTACTCATTCTAATAATTGCACGCTAGTACCCTAATTCTAATAATATGCACGCTAGTGCTCTAATTCTAATATGCACGCTAGTGCTCTATTTCTAAAATGCACACGAGTGCCCCGTCTTTAAATGCACGCTAAGGCAGTGATTTTAAAATGCATGGTAGTACACTAATCATAAAATTCACACTATTGCACTCGTCCTATTTTGATTCTAGGGCTCAATCCTTTAACTGCTCTCAACTGCATTAACACTATTGAATAGGGAATGATAAAAGCTCTCTATTACTTTTGATTCCCCTGTTCCCTGCTTCGATGTTTCGAACCGTCTGGAAAGTGGGAAGTCTGCTTGCCTTGCTCCACAATGGGAACTCTGCAACATGAAACATGTAGTTGATAGGTTAGTTACAGCAGTAAACTGACCACTGATAAGCGTAAGTAAACCAATTAATTTGCTCAACGCATCATAACTAAGTCCAATTCTTTAGTACATGTCCATGTTCCTCTCGAACAATTGAATGAATATTAGTGCGAAAATTCCTATTTCCTGGAGTACTTGAAAGAAAATTAATCTTACCGATTCCTCGAGAATAACACATTATCACTAATCTGTAGTATAAAATAATAATTTGTACACTGCAAAAAGGGGATACTCAAAATGTAAAATGGGGAATTCGAAACTTATGGTATACTTTCGTGCACATGGCATTTCTTTTTCATTCTTTAAAGGATATACGTCAAGGCCAATGCAAACCTGATTATCACTTCGGGATGGACAATTTTCCTCCAAAAACCTGCAGTTATAAAAAAGAATCTTTCTGGAGATATTTTTATTAAAAACGCCATTTCTATCACACTTCTTAAAACATTTAAAATTACATTGTTGCCATTGACATTAAGACGACTGCCAATAAATACGCACTGGTGACAATACGAAGAGAAGGGTGTAAAATTATTTTAAATTTATAAGAAACAAACAATTCATGTAGATCTAAGTATCGTTGCTTCTAGACCAGGGCCTGACAATTCTTAAAATTAGGCCAATTGTAATCATATATAAAGGGCATCGCCTGCCCAACTCCTTGTGAAGAATATACTGTAGGAGAGTCAATGTCATGGCCCGCACATTATTTATTGGAACACCAAGAGACGGACATATCATTATTAGTAACACAACACAACACAACACAACACAACAAAGTTTCGCATTTTTTGTAAACATGCAAGAAATAAAGTGTTTTCGGCTGGATCACGCGTACTGACTCAAAACCTACATTAAAGTGTAGCGACGTGCCGTTGCAGCCAGATTATATAGCTCAGAATGAAGGACTAAGAGAGGAGCTGAAGGGATTTACAGAACAGTCTCACTTAACTGAGTTATCTGAATTTGCTTACTGGGATTAAGGAAGGCCACTAAATATCTCAGTAAAGGTAGCCAGTCTCTCGGTTCGGCAGTGCTTCCATTTGAACATCGCCTGAATAAGGTATAAAGAATTTATGGAATTGCAACTCGTTCTGTCAAACTTCAATTTGCCTTACCTATTTATATACAAGGAACATGAAGGCCCATTACGCTACTCTGCCCCTTGATCTTATTCAATAGCGAAGAAAATTGCATTCATACTGGAAGCAATATTTTCACATTAAGAATGATAAATTTATTAGACCACAGAGAGGATGCTAAAATTGTGACCCAACGCAAAATTTTCCGTCTAAATTTGTAAAGAGATCTGGGACGCAACTCGAAAAAGAAGTATGAAGTTTCAGGTACAGCAAATTACAAGACTGCACTTACACTGAGACCTCAAAATATGCATTTACTTTAAAGTTTCGTTTGCTTGCTGGCACGGTACGTTCTATACCCTATGACAAAGTAGAAAAATTATATCGCGATATTAAACTCAAAACAACACCAAAGTTCGGACAAATTTCACGTGTCTCATCAGATCGGCAGGACGCTGTGCGCCTTCCCTCTTCCAGATTTCACTCCTTTCTAGCTCGCTTTGCTCCTTAGGATCTGATGATTAATTATCAGATAATTTTCCACTTATACTTTAGAATAACGAGATATCGTGAAGTGGTAACCACAGAATCAGAAAAATATATCGGAGTGTCTAGTGGTAGAGAGAGTAAATTAATCAATTTTCGTTGTCGAAAGCAAACTCATGAAAGTAAAATGAATATGCATATTATATTGTTAAATATATATAAATACAATATATATCAGACTTTATAATAACGGTGAGGGTTATAAGAAATATATACAAAAGAAATATAATTTTGCACAGAAAATTACATATACGCTATAGTTAACAACTTTAGGAAACATATGGTGGTTTAACGGGTCTGTTGATATCAGACTTCAAGGGATGGCGTGTATCTATTAAAATAAGGAATACATAGAACTTTCACTTGAACATTGAAGTGGTATATCGTTACAAACCGCCTACAAATATTTCGAGGCTTCTTCGCAACTCAGTCTTCCCTTCCACGTGACGTGAAATCACTTCCTGTACCTTCTACTGTCTCTGCAAGAACGTACTAACTGGATAGGATCTACGTTTAAGACAGTGACGTGAAAGTAAAACTTCTTAATCCTGCCACAGAAATGGGTTTTTCTGAAACAGAAGAAACTGCTCTCATATTTCGAGATAGGGAATACGTTTTCCAGAAGATTGTTAATTCGTTAGAATTTTAAATTTCTTTTTCCAGAAGTAGCACGTAGTAACGAATTCATTCTTCCGTGATTGAACGGTTATTACAAATATCTAAAACTAAAATTTTATATTTTATAAGTACCGAATTAATGATTCAAAACTAAACTGGATGTAGAACAAAAGTTAATATGCATTCAATAACCATAAGCATATACTTACATCAAGAGATGCCCCATGTTCCCGAGACTTCCGGCTAGACATCCGCTCACCTCGTCAGTTAGTTCAAAACTAAATTCTGACCTGGTAGCATGGTCTCACCCCCTCCATGCAAGAACCCCGTGATATAGTAAATAAGGGGGTGGTAAAGAGTGGATATGGTACAGGCTATCCATAAACGTTGAAACCTTCATTTATGATGCTGATAATGCTCACCTATTGAAACCATGAATGTTTCAAAATATCTGATATGTTGGTGAATTGGAAAATGATTGTAAATAATCCTAATGACACCAAATGCTAATTGTACGGCAAATAAGCTGACGTGCTCCCTTTTGTTTACATTTTTTCGTTATGTCCTTACTCTTTACGTGTTCCGGTTTTCCGAGAAATCAGCAGGGTCACGGTTTAATTAAGATTTCTTCAGTTTATTTTAATATTATTTTATAACTTCGTATAAAGTATATAATCCTTGTAAAACTGGGAAATATAAGTAAACATATAAGAATACATATCCACCGAGTTGTCGTATGTCAAAGAGATACCTTGGGACAAATAAATAATTCGAGATTTGAAGCTGGCATCTTCCGAATGCAAGTCAGCAAAGTTGCTGCTTGATTCGGTTTCTTCGTGAATTTGAATGTTTACTTTTACCATTAATACATGCAGGCACATACGGAACTACAAGAACAATTAATAGGAGAACAGTTAAGAGAAAGTTCATGGAGACGTTGGAATATGATTCTGTGGCTAACATAGGCTATAATTATGCACATCAATGAAGACAAGACAATAAACATTCATATTAATGTATTTTTTTTATTGCTAGCGGGGTGGGACTATGTCCTCTGCACTGCGACCACTTCTGGCCTATTGTACCAGCCCCAGATGATAGGTGAGGGTGATTGTGGAGCAATTGGTGGAATGAAGATTGGCAGGGGATACCGAAGTACTCGGAGAAAACCTGCCCCAGCGCCACTTCTCCACCACAAATCCCACTTGAACAGACCCGGGATCGAACACGGGCCGCCGCGGTGGGAAGCCAGCGACTAACAGCTTGAGCTATGGCGCGGCCATTTCAAATGCAAGTAGGGTGTACTCAGACATGTACATATTAATAACAGAATATGATGTGTCTGTTACGAACATTTACAGAACATGCTTGCGTGCTAAGATACCGCATTTAACCATAAAGCGTAACTTTGGAAACGAGCTCTTTGACAGGTTCCTCAGGATGGCTGTGCTTACCAGTAAGGTAACTCTCCCCTACCTCTTCCTGTAGGACGGTCAATTGAATGGTACACGTTTGAAGACGCAGGGTGGTCATCGAAGTTAAATTTTGCAGGCCCTTTTAATATTTTCTAGAAATGGGTACATTGTAAGAAATACAAACAAAATATTCATTTTCCTTGTGTGGTTTTGCTTATAATCTGATCAATATTACTGTTTTGTAATAAAAACTCGCCCCGAAGAATGACCATCCTGACTGAAATATTTCGTATTTTACTCAGTTCATCCCGACATAAGGTTCGATATTATCTAAATTAGGCCATAAGCTTTCCCTTCCATACTCTTCTCAATTCATGTTAACTTCTCATCCCACAACACGATACCAGAGCCTGCGCTGATGAAAGTATCATTAATTAAGCAACAAATAAATATATTTACGAAATAGGCTTACTCGTGTAGGCCTATGTATCGATATGTATTCAGGTTTTAAGACTTCTCTTTTCTGGGATTTGACGTGGTGTCTTTTGATAGAAGGTTACGAAGGTGTCGGGGTGACATGTTGGTTTCTTCATACTACGAGATCTAACCAAGAAAACCACATCGAGACTTCTTCTGAAGTTTATGTTACAAGCTACGGAGGGTTACAAGTTCCAGCTAGCAATAACATCACATTCATTTGGTTTCAGCAATTTGTTATCCATCTGAAAGCCAAATTCGCCTAGGTTCTCTAAAAATTAACTATTTTCTGCAAAATCTTCTTCAATCTCTTTTACTCACTGTGGGAGGAGCCTCATGCGCCAGTCTCCATTTACACCCAGGAAGATTCCTGGTGGCCATTTCTGTTCAAAGATGAGTTGACCCTAGGACCATAGTGTGGCTGGAAGGATTAGGTCAATTGAACAATCCGTTGACCTGATCAGAAATTGAACCCACAAACTTCTGGCTCGTAGTATAGTGCCTCAACCAACTATGCTACAACGTGCTCTCTCTTAAGGGGGCAATACAGAAGTTATGATGCAGATTGCAGCATGTGTGAGGGTGTTGAAGTTTCACTGTCGCAGTTGAGACTCTTGTACCAAGTGCCTATCATGGACAAAATACCATGGTACCTAGAAGTTGTCACTGAAACATGTATTAGTAAGTGGGCGCCAATGAAACGGATTCAAGTCTAATCATACTCATACTTGGTGTCGCCACTTGTACATCCAAATATTCTCTTCAGATCACGTTTAGGAATCTCAGACATATATACGGAAATATAAGGTAATTTAAATCTAGTTTCAGTTCATAGTGCAATTATTGTAACCTTGAGCACCCATGCCATACTAAAGAAGACAACTCCCAAACTCTGTACAAAACATACAGACTGGAGTAAATATGTAGACATAAATTTAAATCTCAGACTTAAAGAGCAAACAGACATCAACGAAGCAGTCGAATACTGGACAACCCTCACACAAAACGCGGCCTGTAAAGCAACACCTGCTGTAAATAAAAACAACAACAGAACTACTATAATGTACCGCTACGTATTAGAGAATCGTCGCACACAGAAGCTGGCAAGCATCACAAACTAACAAGACAGAACTCATCTAAACAGGCTCACCCATAGGTTCCACTCAGCATAAATAAATCCCGTAATGCCTCTTTCCAACATTATATATCACGTCTAGCACCTGATGATCGTTTTATATGGAAGGCTACAAAAAAATTCAAGAGACCAAGAGTAGCAATCCCTCCAATAAGAAATGTCAGGGACAAAGTTTCACACCCATACAGAACCGCAGACTAAATTATAGTTCTGTATGCTCTATTTTTTTGCTCTTTTTTACACAAGAGACGAAAAGACAAATGCTTGTACTACCGAATATTTGCAAGCATTACCCAAATTCAACCTCTTCGTAATTTCCTCCTGAATCAAATTTTGATTTCTTACTATCATTACGAAATATGTGAATGAACTGCGTCACACTTCAAAGGATCTCTCAACTATTTTTGTCATGTTTTTACCCCGAATTCTGGCGAGAAACAGCAAAATATACTAAATTTTCTCTGCGTTTTCTTCTAGACTAACTTCCTTACAAGTGTCTATTGAAGTTCCTGTGTGTTTGTTTAAGGTATCGTTTATCCAGAGAATCCTTCCAAATCTGAGGCCCATTTATGACATTACGTAACAAGTTTAGTTTTTTACGGTGATGAGATTTTAGCCTCACACCCAATCCCGAAGCTGGAGGACCCATTGTCCTCTATCCGCGACTGCTTATTCATAATATTCGCAGCCATCTTCCACATCTGGAAGCCGTCTCCTCCATCCGTAACCTGAGGCCGCGCCATGCTGGGTTGACGTGAGACCCCTTAAACAAGGGGACATTAACAGCACCAAACATACATCTAAGCAATAAGCAATTGCTTCAATCATAGTCTTATTAATGATGTGACGTCAAATTGTCTGTCTAAGTCGGTTAGTGCCATGTATGTTGATGAGCAGTAACAGTAGCCAGAAGTCTGTAAATTCTTTACAATAAGTTTTTTCAGATAAAGGGCAAAATTTTCTTCTAATTGCAGATTTTGTAATTATTGCCATTTAATTTTCTCATTTTTCATTTTCTTTTCTTTTGTCTTTTTTAAGGAAAGATTGAAATTCACTCCCTATATTTCTTTATTTATTCCCTGCTGTGGCATAATTTATAATGCTATCAGTAGCTGGAATATAGTTTCTATTCCATCATAATATGTGGTGCTCGGGGCACGCGGTATCGTAGTTGATTGAGGCATTATGCTGCAAGCCGGAAGTGAGGTGGTCTGATTCCCTATGAGGTCATTGACCTTCTCAATTTACCTAATCCTTCCAGCCTCACTACGGACTTAGGTGTCGACTCAGAATCTAACAGAAATAAGTACCAGGAATCTTCCTGGGGGTAAAGGGCTGCCAGTGATTGAGGCTGACATCCTCACCATCTGTGAGCCGATTGTCTAGAAAATGCGGGATCCTCGAAGACTCTCAATCTTATCGGCTACCAGTCCTGTTACAGGGATTATAATTGACCCACTCAGTGAGACTTCAAGCCCCACACGCTGGTCGTCACTTACAGCTGTCCTCTCAGTTGCCCTTACGTTCGGCGCCATATAATATCTTGTAACCATCTCCTTCCTTCGCCTGCGGCTCCGTCTGCATAGTAGTGCAGGGAGTGGGAGTGGATGGCGATCGGGCCCTCTGCTCCGATGACCACTTTGACGCTGCCCTACCTGGTATTGCCGCTGCCGAAGTTGCTAGGGCGTAGCTGGTTTCTGCTTCACCCGGCTCCACCGCTTCTTCCTTCATTTGAGACCTTTGGGGGTTGGATTTCAGGATTGGATCTGATAGTATGGGCGCCAGCAAACAGCTAGAGACTGTTTACGGTTCTTAGTAAAGTGGAAGGAATGAGCATGTGAAAGCTGGCTGTGGGTTTGACTAGCTAGTGGAGATGAATCTCTCTTCAGGTCGGATAAGGATCAGGCTCGGACAAGTGAGTGTGAAGCACCTCTAATTAACACAATTCACTGTACCACCACAACACTTTATTGTTGTTCTTCTTAAAGACACTCGGCTGCATAAATTCTCACAATCTGATCTAGTTTTGGCTTATAAGCAGATGGTGTTACTCAGGGCCTATCTCGGTCTCGGACTATCCCCAATTAGTTGGCCCTCAGGGGTGTGCGCGCACGCGCAGCCAACAGAAGTACTTTCATCAGGGAAATTGGTCATTCTCGTCTTCAAGCATAGGTACGTGATTCTTATTATAACTGGCGAAATACACAAGCCATAGGAAGATGTGTTTTTTTTTTATATTTCGAAATATGTGTGTGGGGGGTGGGGAGTTGGAAGGTAGGATCTTATTGCAGTTTTATCTGTATTTTTACAATTATTTAACCTCTCAATGAAGGATATTGCAATCTTACTTCAGCGAATGTAGAAAGTAAAAAATAAGCTGAAATTTACAGCATTCAATAAAAGTTTCAAAACGTGAAAATATCAGTCGTAACATCCACCAAATGGACAGCAGCACTGAAGGGTTAATTCAAACATCTATTTTAGTGACGGTTTCTTAAAAACCTTCCAGTAACACAGAGCATGTCGCTGCCTAGTTTGAAAGTGAATGTGAACTGGGAGGATATGGAAGGGAACAGCTGCTTTTGAAGTATTATTCAAACATTTGTCTAGATCGTGTGATCTCGGATAGGATACTCTGCTCCACCCGGTATTCTGAACAAGCCCCCCCCTCATATAAAAGAGAGTACAATTATATTTTAACCACGTCCTTCGGTAATCAGGTACCAGGGGAAACTTGGAACATTACGGTACTACAACTAATATCCGGCATTACACTGCTCTAACAGCCGTGACTGCTCGTGGACTACAGTCCATTCCCGTTCTCCCTTCAATGTTCCTGAGAAAATAAACGTAAGGACATGGACATTCTTGCATTTTCATTTTCCTGTTCAGTAGATTTTTTCCAAATAACACTTATATTGATGTATAAAGATGGACAAAGGAAAAGAGAAGGAAGTGACTGGCTATTTTATTTAGTAATGCTGTACAACCACAAATCTTATAAAACGCCAAGTTCGTTACTATGTAAAGAACCAAGTACTGGGCCAAATATGTACCTCCATCATAAAGACCAAGGATGTGATAATGTGCCGATTGTTGAGGATCATCGCACACCTCAGGGACCAGTGAAAGAAAAGTAGGGGAAACAGTGGAAAAATGATCTGTGGGAAAACCGAAGAAAATTCTGCTTCTGTGTCATTTCAACCTCCTTGAATCTCACGTGAAGTAACCTGTGATAGAACACTAGTTTAAGAGTCAGATACCAATGTTGAGCGAACAGAGTGGTGGCATGGTCCTACAGATTATGAATCGCGCGCACACTCACAGATATTTTAGGCAGGAAAAAAGTTTGCTGGCCTTAAGCTGAAGAGAACTGTTAAAGGCATGAAGCAAGTTGGGATAGCGAGTTAAGTATTCGTAATTCCATAAAAGCAACTGATTACCTCCAAAATGTATCAATACTGCTATCCCAATTTGCTTATTAATCGGTGGTTGGGGAAAGAAATGAATCAACTCCTTGAATTCTTTAGCTTACTAGTAACAGAGCTCCGAATGAGGATATGCGGGTTATAGAAAGACTGGCAGCCCGAGACGATTCTTTAGGAAATTTTACAAAGCGTAGCATTATTGCAGGGGACTTAAACTTGCCCTACGCCGATTGGAATGGAAACGTGCAATCCACTACTGCAGGTCAGGAATCTGTAAATAGATTGGTGTGGGAAAGTGGGGTACACGCAGGTAGTAAACAACTCGACACGAAAGGATGCACTGCTGGATGTATACTTAGTCCGGCCGGAAAACCTGTTTACCTCTTGCAGCGTTATAAAAGGGATCAGTGACCAATGTAGGGTGTTATTAGAAGTAGAATGGGAAGAAACATACTGTCGAGAAGAAGTAGAAAGACTGGTGCCGGTGTACCACAAAGCAGATACCATAGGTCTACAAACTTTTCTCCGGGATAAATTTGCAATATGGGCAAGCAATGTGGATGCGTTGACGAAGTATGGAATAATTTCAAGAACATAATACTTCAGTGTATCGAAAGATTTATTCCACATAGAATACTCAGAAAAAAATTCAGACCCTGACTACTACAATAAGTGAAAAAATTAAAATTAAAGGTCAGAGAAGCATATAATAGAAGAAAATTAGGACAGCAGTATCGAGAGGAACTGAAGCGATTATCCAAGCAGTTGTTATTAGCCAAGCAAAATGCACAGAAGATATTTTAAGGACTGTATTAAAAAATGAAGGTAACTACTGGACTGTGTTCTATAAGTATGTAAAAAGACGCAAAGGAAATAGGGAAAATATTCCTGCAATCAAAGATGTTAATGGACAACTCGTTACTGACTCGATAGAAAAGACTAACTTACATTATTCTTCCGTATTCAGCAGTGAGCGTAGCATCCCGCAAATACAGCACGATATCTCTGGGGAACCCTTGCAATTAGTACGAAAATTATTAGGAAAAGGTTAGCAGCGATGGGTAAGAACAAATCAGTAGGGCCAGACAGCATTTCTGGTGAAATTCTAAAACTGGGTGGGGAGGCCATGATTCCATACCTGGCGCGATTACTGGATGTGACAATTAATAATGCCGCTATTCCAGGTGATTGAAAACAGGCCATAGTGGGTCCTGTTTACAAGGGAGGTGATCGATCGCTGGTCTCCAATTATAGACCCGTCAGTTTAAACTCAGTAGTATGCAAGCAAATGGAGCACGTTAAAGCATCGTACCTGAGGAAAATATGGGATAAAAATGATAGGTTATTTGAAGGTCGGCATGGCTTCAGGCCGTGATATTCATGTGAAAGTCAAGTAATCACGGTCTACCAAGACATTGCAGACTCACTGGATAACGGAAGTAGCACAGACAATACATTTTTCGAAGGCCTTCGATTTAGTTTGTAATGATCGTCTGCTTACGAAAATTGCGGCCTCAGGAGTGGACTCAAGGGTAGTTATACGGATAAGGGAATTCCTTTTGGGCCGTACGCAGAGTCAGAGTAGGAGGGCAACTATCGCAGGAAGTCAGAACGTCAGGAGTACCGCAAGGAAGTGTGCTGAGCCCACTACTGTTCGTCGCCTACGTCAATGATATTTGGAGAAATACTGAGTCAACTATTAGGCTATTCGCGGATGACTGTATAATATATAGGAAAATTAAAAATAATAATGATAAGGAAAAGTTGCAGATAGATCTGAACAGACTTGGGAAATGGGCGGTTGAAAATGAGATGAAAATCCAACTAAAAGTAAGGCAGTTTGTTTCACGAGGGCTCGAGTAACGGAGCCACTAAATTATTCGTTAGGGGGAACAGTAATCCCAGAACCGAGCAGCTGTAAATATCTGGGAATAATTTTACGCAACGACCTAAGCTGGTCTGATCAAGTTAATTACACTGTGAAAAGAGCCTGGAAGGCACTTCACTTTACAATACGTATTCTAAAAAAGGGAAATAGTAAAACTATGTCTAGCATACACATCTTTAGTGCGTCCGATTCTGGAATATGGGGCGGCGTGCTGGGATCCTTACAGGGAGGGACAGATAAATGCGTTAGACAGGGTGCAAAAGAAAGCGGCTAAATTTGCGCACCATAGGAACGAATCGAACTGGGAAACCTTGACAGAGCGCACAAAGAAAGCTCGCATATGTGCTCTCTTCAAAGCATACACGGGAGAACGGGCTTGGAAGGCTATAGGTGACAGATTAGAAACACCACGCTATCTGAGCAGGAGTGATCATGGCAAGAAAATTAGTAGAAAGCAACGGATATCGGGAAATACTCCTTTGTAAATAGGACCATACAGCTCTGGAACCAACTACCTGCAGATGCTTTAGGTACTCAGTCCTGTAAACCAAGCAATTTTAGGCAAAGGGTTAGGAAAGTGATAAATGAGGCGAAGTGAAGTTCGGGTGGAAATAATTAAAAAGAAAAAAAAAATTGCAGTGAAGTGAAGTGAATGTACGCATCCATGACTGTTGGTTTCCTTTTGTTTGTTTTGAGTGCTTTATTTTTTTTTCTTATTCTCTGTAATTGTTGTATCTGTTGCAGTTGTTTGTATTCTTTGTAATTGCTGTAGTTGTTAATCATATTTGGTTTGTATTCATTGTGGTAGGATGTCCTTGTTGTTGTTTTGTGTATTGTTTTCTGTTTGAACGTGTTGTCACTTACTGTAATGTGTGTTACTTGTCTGTTGTGTCCTATTGTGTACTACTGCCACCTCGCTAAAACCCAATTGCAGTATAATAAATAATATATATATAACATACAAAATACTTATCGTTTATTAAAAATCACAAATTTCATCCTGCTTTGGACAAAGAATTATGCATGTTCACGCGAATATCATAGCATTAAAATCAATAAATACTTTCATCAATATGAAGACATCTAGTATAAAGATTGTGAGAGTAACGTTATATTGTGTATTCATCTCTAACAGATAGTATGTTATTAACAGAGAATTTCGGGAAACAAATATGGTTCAATTTCATCAAGCATTTCTTACAGCAGGCGTTCAAAACACAGGAAAATTGCACCCAAGCAAATTAAAAAACACCAAAACACAAATGCACAATCATACACAAAATGTTAACTCTATTCTGGACACAATGTGCACAGTAAAGCACAAAGACTTCAGGGAATCAGAATGGTTGATAAGATAGTCTTCAGCATATAACCCGATGTGGTTTGAAAAATGTGCAATAACGTTTCAGAAAAAAACTTATCTCCTCCTTCGCAAGCGTAAGAGTGCCCTGAAGGTGGTGGCAGTAAATTCCTCGTGAAATTTTGATACCCCTCTACAAAACCACACATTCCAGAAGACAAATTTCAATAATTATTTTGTCTCTGGACTGCATACATCGAATTGCTATTATTCAAAACAAAACGTTCAAGAGACTGATTCCTGTGTCCGTCTAAAAGTGGAATCTACTGTTGGGCCCAATCAAGAGCTAGCACATATCTCCGGGCACAAACACCAACACAGGACGGGGTACATAATCCACGAACAGTGGAAGAACATCTGCGAGGGTTAAGACAAAAAAAAAGTTCCACACACGCGAGGCCTAGCATCTGCATCCATGCACAATTTAGCGGTAATAATTGTTGAAAAAGGAGTATTATCAGAATAGAAGTCATCATTAAAGAAACAGATTCTCTGCATGGAAAAAATATAAGAAACTTCTTTACCCCTAATCTACATTGGTCAGCTAATGTTCAGAACTTTTCATTCGTCAGATACTGGAGATAAAAATGGGAGTACAATATTACAGAACATCAGCTATTTGTAGACTTCTAGCATTCATATGATTCAGTTAAGGGGGGAGTTTTCAAGAGTATTCTCGCAGAATTTGGGCATTTCAGAAATTTGTTAGGATGAACACATTTTTAACGAGACATGATAATATAACGTAGGTAAATATTTTACAATTTTCCTGTAATCCCAAACATAGCTAGCAGTTCCTTTGAAAATGTGACAGAGTTCAAATAAGTCATAACAACATTAACAAATCAAAATTTGATTCAAGAGGAAAGAAAAATGAGGCTGAGAATAAGAGATTCGGACAACATGTTTGGTAAATTATCCGAAAATTCAACCCAACTTGCACGCATCTCCCACCTGGACTCCCATTTTCGCATCTGTATTCAGAACACTACAACTCTACGTCCAGGGTAGATTAGGTGTCAACATTGTGGTTTTATCTCTATACAATACAGAGAATGTTTCTCTTTAGTAATAATATTCCGATTTTAACATGAAAAGACGTGAAAAATGTGTGGAACGTGGGTGCTAGGCTTCATGTGTGGATTTTTTTGATGCTTTAATATTTGTTTTAACTCGTTCAGTTGGTTTATGCTGTGTTAACGTTTTATGCCCTAATTTGTGTTGTGGCCGGTTTCCGGATAGCGAACAGCCCTATCAGTAGGACTCAACTGAGTATATTCCACCTGAAGACGAATACAGATTTTAGTCTCCGAAACGTTGTTCATATAAAATCATATCGATGGCTTATGCACAGAAACACAATGAATATATTAATATATATTACAAAATTTTGGATTTTAATCAAGTTACTGCTTGTGCTATATTTGACAATCATTGAAGTATGTACACACTGTAAGTTCAGGGGAATTCTGACATTAATATATTATCATAAAAACGATGTACACATTTCTTAGCTCATATTCTTATATCGAAATCCAGGAAGCCAATGTGTTGTAAAGTGCCAAGAGTCAGATGACTGTACCATACGTAATAATATTCAGACATATTAGTAGTGTGTCGTGAGGAATAAAACAGCTCATTTATACCTTAATTTTAATTAAATTTTAAGCCTCAAATCTTACACATTTAGTCTTATATATCACTACTGAGAGCCTAAGTGCATGACAGAAATTTTTAAATGAAATCTGGATTTTGAATTAATAAATTCGGAAATAAAGCTTATCGTGACTGCATTCTTTCACTTTCATGCTTCCATAACCTATATTTTCTTCGTATTTGAGTGATATCTTCAGAAGAACAAACAAAACATTTGTGTGCTGCGGAACACTGATCTGGACGGGATAACCTTCAAACTTTCAGCGGACGAGGCCGAAAGTGAATATGTTAGAAGTTCTCATTTCACGCCCGACTTTCATCGTTCAAATACATGAAAGAACATGTCTGCCATATCTGATATCTGAGAAATAGAACCAGTATCATCAAATCAGGCTCCAGAACTGTTGAAATTATATATTTCTACACTCCTTAAATTCTACTTCGGTTTTGACACTTTGTACCTTTCTCTACAATGAATGGTAACGTGTAACACATGCATAATGAGGTTCACCCCATTGCCACGTTGAGACACAGGATATGGAAGGGGGGATATGACATACCAGCAATTTCCAAAACGCATATCCGAAACAGAGACCACATGAGGGAATTCCATACCACTGTTACAGACTTCTCTACGAGGCATGAAAGAAGGATGTGTTCATTTCTAGAAGCTTCCAAGAATCAGTAGCAATGTGATTTGGAATACAACTTCAGAGTTCTCTATTTCCCACATACAATCACCATTCTCAGGCAAAGGATATGGCTGTTTCAAGCGAAATCTCTACAGAACTTGCAACTACTCCAGCCATCCTGGTACCCTCTCCCTCCCCCCATGTGACAATACCTGACAATCGAAAGCGCGAAGGGGACAAATTTTGAAGATGGAGAACAGCTGCAAGCTCTTCATGTTATATTCTTCTTACAAGCAAATTGTCAGATAAAGATCTTTGCCGAAATCACATCTTCAAATTGAACACTTTGTACAAAATTGACATGAACATAGGGACCATGTGTTCCCTGTCCGACAAGATGCAGCTACCCCCACAATCCAACACCAATACAATAACAATACACATTGCAGTGAAAATAGAAAACATTCCTGAAACAGAAACACGCATGTTGGAAGAAATCGTTTTGGCATAGCTGCAACTTGCCTACCACAGCCGTGACATTTGTAGCTCCATACCAAGCTAACTCTCCATAAATCAGATCCAGATAGTAATGTGAACTTGCTACGAATATGGAATGCTGATCGTACAATAGTTTGGTATCCAATTTTCAAAACACCCTTTATGAATGTAATATCTACGGAGATTGGTAAATTTTCGTCAACTGGAGACAGGCTAGTGAGTGGATTTGCTGAACCAGTGCTGGTGAAAACTCCAATCTCATTTTAGATGGAGGCAGAATGTATGCAGGGATATTGATTTCTTATTTTTACAAAAAACAAAATAATTGGCCATGAACCTTCTACGAAAGTTATCATTACAGCGGTAGACGCAAGGTCCGTGTTAAGGGTACATTATTTAGCATAAACAAGAAATCGATAATTTGTTTTTGAAAATATTCATGCTTTATATTTTAGATAAATCAGCTTGCTTTAAAAATTTACTTATCACCTTGTAAGCATTCTGTTATTCAACAAATTCAAGACAATTTAATTACGTGCGGAACCTCAAAGTATTCTTCTAGTGCATTAGCAGCAATACTCAGAAGTAGACATACACACATTCTACAAAGTCTTCATCCGCGACCGGTATGGTTGGGTACGTGGCCACGGTTCTGTAGTACCCCAGAAACCTTGTCGCTAGCCTACTGTTCGATGAAAACCTTAAGGTGTCCTCCGATGCAGAGAGGTCTGGTTGAGGCTGTAGCACAGTAGGCTGGATGGTAAATACGTTGAATTCTTCCAGGGAAGAGCCGACCGTGATCCCACGAAGGAGGAAATGTTCTTTTTCTTGAGAGAAGGGAAAGTTGGACATCCCAAGATGGTAGTCATCTTCTCACATACTCGTGAAGCTCGTCTGCAAACGGGACGGCAGCAGTCAACTGTTCTGTTTTACATGTCTTGTTTTGTGGTCTGCACTGGCCCGCTTTAGAATTTTTCTAATGAATATATTTTATTAAAAAGCACGAACCTCTCTTCATCTTGACTACGGTGCTAATATATCTTTTGAAAATATTTTCCTCTGGAAAATAACAGGATATTCCCTTAATAAGGAAGAGATTACTTCATTTGATGTATATTCAAACTATATGAATTCTGTATATTAACGGAGAGTTCATATATATAATTACAGTTATCTTGTGAATCTTGCAGTAACTCATGAATATTAACAGACATTTATTTCTGTTCGCAGGAAGAAAATGGACAAATGGGCTAACCATTCGGTATGTACAAATCCAGAATCATCACATTGTATACTTTTATCAAAGTAGTCCAACTTAAATGCACTAACCATTCGGTATGTACAAATCCAGAATCATCACATTGTATACTTTTATCAAAGTAGTCCAACTTAAATGCACTAAGTCTGTATACTATCCTTCTATAGTTCATGCAGTTGTTATTATTAGCCTCTCCCTCTTGTTGTTCCTGCCATCATTATCGTCCTTACTTTCAATGTAAGCAACGGTACTTGTACTGCGGCCACTTCTGGCCTATTATACCAATCCCAGATGATAGGTGAGGGTGATTGTGGAGCAATTGGTGTAATGAAGATTGGCAGAGGAAACCAAGGTACTCGGAGAGAAAATCTGCCCCAGCGCCACTTTGTCCACCACAAATCCCACTTGACCAGACCCGTGATCGTCCCCAGACCACCGCGATTGGAAGCCAGCGACTAACCGTTTGAGCTATGGCGCGGCCGCCCTCCCCCCCCTGGATATGAGACCCAGAGGTGTTCGGCCCCGCCTGGTGACGCAGGAGACTTTCTCCCTAGCATGGCGCAGACCATGCAGGGCAGGACGCAAAGCAGCACAAAAACACAACGGTCCCGTGGTCCGGTTGGTCATCAATATCAATGACCAGTAATGAAGGTCTCCACTTCATACTGTGAGTGCTTCACAGTTCCTAGCTACTAAGTTGGAAGGAAACCTAGTGGTAACACCCAACACACGCACACATGGGTATACACAGCCCCATGGTGTGGGTCTTCTGAAAGGCTTAGTACGTGCCGACCTGTTCAACGACAGGAGTCTAGGCTTTCTTCGTGTATAGGTTGCAGTGATTCTGGACCGTACCCTTTGTAGATGTAAATTCCTACATTATGGGAGGAATATGTATATTATGGGCAGGTATGCATATGAGGATGATGGACCGTCCCAGTTGAGCAACCCCCGTTCAGAGGATGCCATAGATTCGGTGACTAAATAGCACATGGACACTGAAAAACAAAACAAAACCCCAATGGCCTCCACCTCCTTAGGCCCAATAAAAGAAGGTACCACTAGTGCGACCCTGCCGGAAAACTGGGAAGCTAGGGGGGGCTGCCATAGATCACTCATACCAAACAAATACCACCAGTCCAGCTTCCTCAACAACCAAATCCCCCAATTATTCCAGCAACAGAAACCAACAAAGCCGAAGGGCACAGTGCCCTCGGAGTGCATCCCCAAAGACCCCACATTCCCCGAAAAGTCAAACAATTTCCCCAACCCCAGAAAACCAGCACAAACTCCCCCCCCCCCTGAAAAATGTGGAGTTGATAATAACTCCCTCCAACCGGTCACCTGCTGTGGCACATGCCATTGGAGAGGACCTAGGTGGCACAGGTGTGGTTCCCCCAAAAATGCCGCATCTGTGTTAGAAGATGGTAAGGCAACCATCAGCCTTGGATTACACTCCGTAAGCCGTAACGGAGTAACAGATAAACTCCTGTCAGATATGGACGATACACAAGAACTTAAACTCAGGTTAGTCGTTCTCTCTGAACAAATTCAGGGATATTCCCTCAATTAGAAAATTATTATTCTCTCATGTACACTCCAATCAACATGCGAATTCTTCATGGTAACAGGGAGATGTTATGATAATTACAATTGTCTTGTAAATTGTGGTGCAGTGAAGGCCAACCCCCGGTAATATGTTAACAGAGTATTAACTTTTGTATTTTAGGGAAAAATATTGGTTGGAATAGATTTAGTCTTGGGGAAATATTTGTAAGATGTACGAAAGCGTATGTAAGAAGGTTAAACAAATTAAAGGAATTTCTGCGTATGGACTTAGACGGACATTGGCTTGCCATGCGGGAAGGCCCAGTCAGCAGAATGACGTTGAATGTATATCGAACTGCTAACTACAGAATTTACACTTCTGTGATGGGAGGACGTTTGGAGGTAAAAGAGTTAGCTAAATGGTCTAGCAGTAGAAGGGTGTGTGTCCCCTTAGGATCCCAGCCAACGAGATCACCCACCTTGGGATAAGACGATGTGGGAACTGCCCACAGTCAAGCAAGCGTGACAACGCAAACGTCATTGCTTAGCAACAGCGAGTAAACAACGGTTGCTAGGAAAAGCAAGTAAACAGCGGTTGCTAGGGAACTAGTAAACACGGTAACCGGCAATAGCAGCACCTATTACGTAACCGTTTTCCATATGTCCGACTCCAGGCTACATAAGAAGATACACTGACTTGCAGTGAGAGTCTAGTTCTACCGTTCTACAATACTAGTTTAGTGTTCAAGCAGTTCACTATTGTTATCCATCTGTGTATACTGTGCAGCTGCAATAAATCCTATAGGACCGTTCAACTAGTGGTTGTCTCTTCATTCATACATCCCACATCCCACAACGTCATTGGAGGCGGAACTGCCCCCTCGGGAAAATAACGAGTTAGCATTATGTAACAAGTGAGATATTTGGAGTGTAAATGTGCATCTGTGTAGAATTCTCATGTCGTTTTATTTATTATTTTTCAGGTGTCTTGGAGATGTTTTTCTTGATCCATGTGCGTGGACGTTTAAGGGTAAGTTTCAGAAAGCGTTAATTTATGAATAACCTCTAGCTAGTGTTAATAGGACGAAATTTAGATTCAGATTTGTTTTATGTTGGT
>NW_019737990.1:0-118634 GCF_002891405.2 Cryptotermes secundus
AGAGCCACCGTACTTATTGGTATAGAGGCAGAAATCTGCACTTCTGTTTGGGAGGCATTCGATTTGAAATTCAGGTGTAACATGGGCTATTCTGATTGAGGATTTACAGGAAGCGGTCCGTCATCTCGAATATAACGTCGTGTAGTCAGTTAAAAGTCAGCTTACGTTTCGGAGGAATATGAAGTCTCTATCTTCATGGTTAAAAAATACGACATGCAAGAAACAAGCGTGAATTAATTAGCATGTCCCTCCGACCTATCTACCACACTGTAAGACGCCACACTCCTGAAGACCGTTGTCTTATTTGAGTCAGCTAAATTACTAACTTCTTGAGGAGCCAATTGCGCAGCTACTCATGAAAGTCCCAGCATTTTGTGGAACCCGAACGTTCATTACCGTGTTCACAAGAGCTCTCCACTGGTTCCTATCCTAAGCCAGATAAATCCTATCAATCCTCTCTCTCTAAGATCCATTTTAATATTGTCCACCCACCTACCTCTCTATCTTCCTAGTGGTCTCTATCCTTCTCGCTTTCCCACCAATATATTACATGCATTCCTCTTCTCCCCCATTCGTGCCACATGCACAGCCCGTCTCATCCTCCTTGAATTGATCATCTGAGTCACAGTGTTTAAAACACAGTATATTCTGACAATCGTAAGAAACATATAAACACGCTGTGTAAGAACAATGCAGTCTCTGTATATTAAGGTGAATGTAAAATTGTCGTTGTGCTTAATTAAGCACCTTACCTATGCTATGAATATATATGGGGGAGTGGAGGTATAGCTCCACCATATGTGACCTCAGCACCAGTTGGAAGTGAGTGGTCAGCTTCATGCGCCTGCCGCTTTACCCCGAAGAAAGAACCCCTGATAACCATTATAGAGGAGACTGGGTGGGCCCCAGAGATGGTCTGGAAGTTGTGTAGGAGAGAAAAATATTGACCCTACGGGAATTCAAGCCTCGCCCGTCCAGCCCGTAGCCCATCGCTTTACCGACGGATAGGTGGGAGATGTAGATGCCATTTTGTTTTAAGGGGTTATCTATGATACATGAAGTGCAAAGGAGGAGATGGGATAGTTCAGTCGGTATAGCGACTGGCTATGAGCTGGACGAAAAGTCGGAGTTCGAGTCTCAGTAGGGTTAACAATTTTATCTTCTCCACGTCGTCTAAGCCGATTCTGGGGTCCACCCAACCTCCTCTTCAAAGGGTACCAGGGCTCTTTCCATGGGGGTGAAGCGACAAGGGCGTGAAGCTAACCACTCACCTCCAACTAGTACCTAGTTCAAGAAAACGTCGATCTATATATCCACTGCCCCACACGCCCTCATGGCGCAATGCTTAATTAGTTAAGTACAGGGAAGATTTTAACTTTCACCCATTTTTATGGAGTTAACGACGATACATCAACTGCAATGGAACGAAACGTGTTTGAGTGCGACTGTGATAAGAGTAATTGGCCATACAGCCATTGTCATGAAGCGGCGTGTTCTTCTGATGACTGGTACATGAATGTGATATGACGTCATTTCGAAAAATAAAGGAGACGCTCAAATTTTATAGAGAAGCAGTTGAGTTTGTATTCATTGCGTAAAAGAAGCATCTATTCCAAGCCGAGCAGTAAAACAACATTAATATTTATAGCGGAAAGTGAGGTTCCTACTAAACTTGCATAGATCTGCTTGCTATCTGCTTCATGCTGGTTTCTTTGACCTTGAAGTTGAAGGCGACATATTCCTCCAAAACTGCGGTTGAATTTCAACGGACAACACGGCCTTATACTACGTATCCCGGAAGACATAATTTTTCATAATCAGGTGTGAGAACCCTAAATCTTACACGACGTTTTTCATGTTTTTTCTCAGCCCCTTCGAGAAGATCCCGGAATGGTTTCTAGATTAGGCCACGGCCATTTTCTTGCAAAATATTTTATAATTCAGTATGCATTAGCCATCCTACCATTCGACGCTACGAGTATATCCGTAATGGAAGCCACCCATTATTCGGTCATTTTTATACTTAAGTATATGATTGATGGGCAAAATGTGAAGAAGTATGTATCTGAGGAAGGAATGTTGTTTCATTTATAGAAATAGCATTACATCAGTTTCAACGATTATATGGGAGGAGTAATAGAATATTGACCCTTAAAAGCTCAGTGGTGATGTATGATACATATGTATCGCCTGCTTTAACATATTATAGCGTGTAGAGCCGTTTCTAGGCATCCGCTTTGTAAACACGTTCCCAAAGTAACAAATCGACGAGCAACAATAGAGGTACTGCTGGAAAGGAAGGTTTGTATTCAGTCCGCCCCAGGAGTTACAAGAAAGACAGGTGGAGCGACCGAGTTCAGTTCTATACGGTAGTTTGTGAAGAGAGGAGTTGAGCCCGAAGACAGATGAATAGCCACTGTTGAAGCCGTTACCAGGAAACGACTAGTAACGGACTGAGAACATTGATTGTGTGCTCTAATGGACTGTTTCCCCAAACTACATCAACGGGCTGGTTTTTATACCAGAGACGTAATGTTTTTCCTGTGAGGTACAACGGAATTTTTATGTATTATTTAGATATGCAAAGGGACACGCGGTAGCATAGTTGGTTGAGGCACTGTACTGCAAACTGGAAGGTCGTGAGATCTAATCCCAATGAGTTCAGCGGATTTTTAAATTAACCTAATCCTTCCAGCCGCACTGTGCCCTGCGGCTGAATCAGCCTCTAACAGAAATAAGTACCAGGAATCTTCATGAGGATAAAGGCTGCCGGCTGGCGCGTAAGGCTGAAAGGCTCACCGCCATCTGTGAGCAGATTGTAAAGTGCGGGAGCCTCGACGTCTCACAATCATATGGGCCTCCATGGCCTGTTACAGCGATAGCTTTATATTTTTTACCTTACCTTTTTATTTTGGTATGAAAATTCCACGTTGCATCGCATACTACACCTGCAGCTCCTCCCAGCCTTTACATTAAGATTTCGCCCAACCTTAAAATCATAATGTCATTGTAATGCAGCCCTTCAAACGTTAATATAAAATTCCGTCTTGTTCAGTAGAGTCACTGCTGAACTTCCCTACCACTTTACCTTCTTCAGTTCACAACAGTTTACTCTCTTTCCTACATAAATTTACCAAAGGACCGGAGAACCTCTGGGAACCTCCAAAGCCGGAAAATTCTGTTCAGCGCCCCCTTAAAAAGTAATGTCTCTTACGGTTCCTCCCTCCACGTTCTGTTATCACTTTTGTTCATGATTCACAACTTCAGAACGTTAAAAAGAAAAGTAAGGCTAGAAACAGAGTTAAAATTATATAAAGTAGTGGCAGTTCCCCTACTTTTCTGTGACAGTGCAGCTGAACTCAGGAAAATGAAAACGCTAACAACTTTCAAGAAACGGAAAAGTAATTCTTACAAAAAATGTCAAAGGATACTTTTCAAATTCGATAAAATTAAAAAAAGTAAAAATATACGGTAACGATTAAACATTCTTGAAATTATGTATCTACTGTGATGTAACGCCGCGTAGTCCGGCAAAAGACCATCGACGTTTCAGGGAAATTTATTGTTTCCATTATAAGGGTTGAAGTATAAGCCAAGCAGTACATGAGGAAGAAACAAGCAGCGATTGCCTCATTTTTTATTACCGTTGTCGACCCTAGGAAGGGGCTTCTAGTGTATTCTCACCCTCGGGCTCATTTTTAGTCCTACCTGAACTAGATTTTTAACGCGCAGCTCCTCCTCCCATATGAGCCGGAATAGCACAGTCGATATAACGACTAGTTACGGGCTAGAGCAAGCGATCGGACTTCGAGTCCCGGTGGGGTAATGATTTTTCTCTTCTGCGCGTCGTCTAGACGGACTCTGGGGTCTACCCAACCTCCTCTCCAATGTGTACCGGAGGCTCTGTCCCGGGGGTTAAAGCGGCGGGGGAGTGAAGCTGATCACTTACCTCCAGTAAGTGTCGAGGTCAAGAAAATATGGACCTATACATCCACTCCCCCATACACCTTTATGGTTTAGTGCTTAATTAGTTAAGCACAGGGACAACTTTACCTTTTTACCTTTTACATGCTCGTCTCCTCTTTTCTTTCTGTTGCTTGGCTTACTCTTCAATATTGAATATAGAAACAGTATGTTCCTCCGAAATGTCGACGACTACTTTGTTTTACATCCCAGGCATTGTGATGACAGTTTTGAGAACCTTCTATCCAACACAAATTTTGTTATTTGCCAAGTTCTGTGACGTGTTATTTCTACAGGAGAAAGGCTTATGGACTAGAGCAATTCTCAGAATTGTAGTCACTATACCAACTGAGCTTTACTTCTTCTCCAATAACTAAAATGTTACGCGAATCATTACAACATTACCATTCTCTCCTGCACCATTTTTATATATAGTCCTGTCGCTTGTGGTGAACTCAGACTCTATGAACTCTATGGTTACGTAATTTCTTAATAGCCTCTTATGGCTTTGCAATGTTCGTCCGAAGTGAGCATTACGTTACTTGAACTGGTGCAGAGTTACCGCCTCCCCTGTGCAGAACCCGCGTCGCCGGAGAGGCGCCTGGCGTCCCACCCACAGTTTCTTTATGTAGAACAAGGGAAAAGCCGCCCACAAGAAGTTCCTTTTTAGTCTTGTCTCTCACATTGTCAGAAGTTAATACGTTTGCGTTCCAAAACCCACTGCTTGCCAAAGTCAATTTTCCTATCGACTAACTCGGGAAAGAAACTCCTGCACTTAGACAGACACTGAAGTCAAGGAAGATTATCCGTATGTTGTGAGGATCTCTTAACTTTTGGGAATTTCGTTGATTCGTCAGTGGCTCTGCAGCTCTTCTTTTGGGCCACGGCCGCCTTGTTCAGTTTCGTAATCATGAACACAGGCGATGAGCCGGGATAGCGAAGTCAGTGTAATGATTGGCTGCTGGCTGGAGGACCGAGAGGTCGGAGTTCGAGTACCGGTAAGGTCAAGAATTTTCAGTTCTCCACGTCTTCCAGACCGGCTCTGGGCCCCACCCAGCCTCAAATCCAATGGGTAACGGGGGTTCTTTTCCCGGGTGTAAAGCGGCCGGAACGTGAAGCTGACCACCAACAGCTAGTGCCTAGTTCAAGAAAACCTGGGTCTATACATCTACTCCCCGGTACGCCTTCATGGCGTAGTGCTTAATTAGTTATGTGCAGTGACAGCTTTAGCTTTGTACACAATCGGTAGAACTCCTTGGACGAGGGATCAGCCCGTCGCAAGCCCTCTACGTATATACAGGGCAGCAAAAACAGAAGAAACGCCGACAGACATCCATGTCTCGAGTAGTATTCGAACACGCGATCCCAGTGTTCAAGCCTGCGAAAACACTTCCTGCTTTAAACAGCGCGTCCAGTGTGATCGGCAACTTCTGGGAATACCATTGCATATTTCGTAGAGAGTTGCCAACATTTCGGATTAACTAACTGTCACCATCTTCAGGGTACGATGAACCAAGCATGGAGAGAAAGTGGTACAGTTTTAACGAGAGAGTTGACTCACGGTGGCAGGATTCCTGTGCAAACCAATAAGAGCGCTGGTTCTGTCTTGTTCCCTGCTTGCTTTCCCTCTTCTCATTTTTCTGCCTTGAAGACAGGCAGAAAATTAATCTGAAACGCTAGTAACAGTCTGTGAGACTAAAGTCTCATATAAAAACAAACATAATTACCTAGGAAGAAAGCAGTCTTCTGGGATTTGGCACCGTGTATATGTGGTGTTAACCGACGTTTCGGAGGAACGTATCGCCCCCATCTTCAGGGTAGAAGAAAAAGTATAAGAAATCTGCAAGCGACAACACCGTGAGAAACGGTAAAGCGGTGTTGTCGCTTGCAGATTTCTAATACTTTTTCTTCTACCCTGAAGATGGGGGCGATACGTTCCTCCGAAACGTCGGTTAACACCACATATACACGGTGCCAAATCCCAGAAGACTGCTTTCTTCATAGTCACCGCCGTGAAAGCCTCAAATCTTACAAACATAATTACCTAGACTTTCTACAAAATGGATTACCAAAACAGCTACAGAATGTTTCTTTCGCTACACAGGTTGCTATGTAATTTCAGCATGACGGAGCCTCTGGTCATTATACCCGATGCAGCATCTCAGTGACACTTTCCCTGGATCCGATCCATATATTTTCATCTTGTTGCTTCTGTATTCTACCAGTCTTTATTGCGTCATATCCCACCTTATTAATTAGATGTAATTTTACACGCTGTATGTGGATCGTGTAATGTCTTAGAATTCGTTTCTTTGTGTTTTAGGTATTGGAATGGTGGGACCCAGCTACAAGCTCCGTAAGTAGAAATGTCATTACAGTGTCTTGTGGCCTCTGCAGTCCATACCCTGACATCCTCCGTTTACTTTTGGTCCCCTATACGGGATGCTCCAGGAGGAAAGTTCATTATTCTGGGAGGTCACAGTATCGGTCATTCTAAGCAAAAAGTGTATATGTACATGTGCCCTATTCCGAACGGTTTCCGAGATGAGGCTACTTCACTGTACAGTTCCAAATTTGTTGATAAGAGAGAGATATTACGTACTGTTTCTAATACCGGCATTTATTGCTCAAGTGATAAAGTTGTTACAGCTTACCTAGTATAGTACATTTTCGAAAATTCCACCGTCAACATCAATACACCTTGCAGCTCGTGTGAGGACATGGCGTGTTGCTCGTCTGTACAGTGTACGGTGCACTGTTCAGTGAAATAGCTCTCTCTCGGTGCAACTCGTGTTAGGACATGACGTGTTGCTCCTCTGTACAGTGTGCAGTGTACTGTACAGTGAAATAGCTCTCTCCCGGTGCATCTCGTGTGAGGGCATGGCGTGTTCCTGGCCTGTACAGAGTACAGTGTACTGTACAGTGAAATAGCTCTATCTCGGTGCAACTCGTGTGAGGACATGGCGTGTTCCTGGCCTGTACAGAGTACAGTGTACTGTACAGTGAAATAGCTGTATCTCGGAAACCGTTCGGAATAGGACGCATGTACATATACACTTTTTGCTTAGAATGACCGATACTGTGACCTCCCAGAATATTAACCTTAACTCTTGGTACATATGTACACATACATACATACATACATACACATTGTGCTTCCTTCTCTATTTTAACCCTTCAGCAGTCCCCATACTTCGAAAGAAGTGCAGAAATCTTCATGTAGGGGCGTGATAGTCGTATGGTTCGATAAAGAATATATATCTATCGAATCGATTACGTCACAGATGTTTCCCTGAAACATTTTGGGAAGTTCTTATCTGCCTCTCCGCCCATCCGCATGTTTCGATTGGAGAAAAGTTGGACGGATTTTGAATAAACTTGATACGAACTTACGTCAAATGGAGGCTATTTGATACTTTTTAATTTCTTGCAGTCGATAAACATTATAGCTGACGCACGAACTTCTGAGGTGGGAGCGCCAGTTTTGAACAGCAGTAATCGTAGTAAGTAAAGCTGTACGTAGTATTGTGACCTTGTGCAGCAGAACAGCTAGGAGCAGCGAAAGTTTCAGGGTGCAGATAACGTCCCTAGCAGCTTCTGATATACGTTCGGGAGGCTTTCTGATTCGAATTCCAGTCGGGAAACCGACTATCCTGAGGGTTTTATGGTTTTCCTCAGTTCCTCCAGGAATGTACCGGGGTAGTACCTCAGATTAGATCACAACCCCTCCCTTAATCTTGCTTTCCATTCAGTGAATGGTGATTTACTGTGATGCAGTCATTCAGTGCTGTTCAGTCAGCGCTGCCGTCTGTCACGATTAGATAAAAAGGTAAAGTTGTCCCTATGTTTCACTAATTAAGCACTCTGCCATGAAGGCGTATGGGACGGTAGATGTATAGATCCAAGTTATCTTGACCTCGGCACTAGTTGGGGCTGGGTGATCAGCTTCATGCCCCGGCCGCTTTACTACCAGGACAGAGCTCCCAGTACCCATTACATAGGAGGTTGGGTGGACCCCAGAGTCGGTCTGGACGACGAGGAGGAGAGAAAATGCTTAACCCTACCACAAGAAGTGTCACAAGCAAGGAAAACAAATGCAAGAACTCTATGATACAGAACAACTATAATTTAGATGGCATTCTGTATTTTCCACTCATTGGTCCTTTTGTCTTGCTGTAGAGATACTGAAATGTGGAGAGTTGTCCATCTACATCAGGCCTCTGTCTGTTTCCTTCTTCAGTTGTCGAATTAATTTCCCTTCTTTGTTTCTTTTATTCAGGCTCCTTTGAGACCGAAGTAGCTCTCCTTAGTGGTTTATTGTACGGCGCTCTTGATATGTATACGCAGTGCAGTTTTGTATGTGTAACACTCTAAAGATTTTTCCTTAAACTCCGCATGTTTATGTCTCATACAAAGGAGATCCAGTAAATAAGTCACAAATAGAAGTAAAACAGCTGCACTGGACGTAATAAGGTTTCTATGTGTATCGCTAGGTGGCAGCACAGTGTAGTTTTATGACTGTCTCGGTATCAGACGCGCATGCGTAAGTTCAGAGGCTGGTTTCAGTAGTCAAAATGGCGACCGTGCTTGAGTAGTGTATTACAGAAGAGCAGCGTTCTGTTTTATTTTTGTGGGCAAGAGGACTCGATGCAGAGGACACTCATTAAGAAATGTTTCATGTTTACGGTGGGAAGCTGTCACGTAAAGCGGTTCACATATTGCTGGAAGACGTTTCGCTGTTGACGACGTTGAAACGGAGGTGCGGAAGTGGCTGAGACAACAGCCAAAATACTTCTGTGCTGCGGGTTACGACGCACTGTTGAAGCGATGGGACACGTGTAATCAGTGTTGGTGGGGGATATGTCGAGAAATAAATGTTTTTATTCCAGGTTCGAATGACACGTGTTTTACGTTTTATTAATTTGTGACCTATTTACTGACTCCCTCGCATTTTACGACGTGTTTCGACCGTATGAGGCCGTCATTAGGAATATGTGATAGTCAAACTGCTACACTGGACTCTTTATCACTTCACTGTGCCTAAGACGTAAAACGCAGAAGTCTGTAAAAGTACCTTGAGTCTTTCCTTGCGCTCTAGGTTAAGAATACCTGGAGTTCTGCCTCAACTCTTCCATACGTCTTCATGGCACGATGCTTAATGAAACACAAAAGCGACTTTTCTTCACTATGTAATATTCTTCATCCTTGAATCAGTCGCTGTGTCTTACGCAAACGTATTCTCCTCAGCAGCCTGTTCCCAAACACCCTCGGCCTATGTCGGATGTTAAGTTCTGATTTCCACGACTGTGAAGAGTACAGTATTCTGAGGCGTGATCTTGTATAGTCTCATAGTTTGCCGACGTTTCGGATGCACTTATTGCCTCCATCTTCAGGATGACATAAGCCAAAGAAGCAGTAAGCAGTTGGTTCTCAGTGCTTCTCCCTGATTGCATGCTTGGCATCGACACTGAGCATTGAGGCAGTGCATTAGTCCGAAATGTCGGTGAACTTCAACCGGACTACACAGGGCCACACCCGTGAAGGTAATGCTGCTTACCCTCACGCTGTTTTGTGTTCGTTCGGAGCGTCGACTGAGTAAATTATGGAATATGTAAATCCTATGGTTGCTTCCGCCCCCGTGAGTGTTCGCTGTGGCGCCCTCTTCCCCCCGGGACATGCAGCGAGTGAGTGAGTGCCTGTGGCTGTTAAGTCGACGTCAGGAACATGTTAATTTCCGGAGGAACAACTTATGTGGCAACACTTGAACACAGCAGGTTGTTCTGTCGGAAGTGCCCTGCACTAGTATGCAGGGAGTGTTCGGGATGAGTCCCTACCGGGTCCATCGGATATACTGACAGATTTTCCGTGGTTTCTCTTGATCTCTCCAGGTAAATTCCAGGGTGGTACCTCAGTTAGGCCACGACCGCTTCCCTTTCCAATTCGGCATTCGTCTGTTACCCTACTGCTCGAAGCTGTATAGTCTGCTTTAATGACAGCGCTGTAAGATTACTCAGAAACCCAACACAAACCTGGTAAAGCTATCCGTGTAACAGGCCGTAGAGGCCCATAGGGTTGTGAGACGTCGAGGCTCCCACATTTTCTAGACGGTTCACATATGACGGTGAAGTAAGTCTTACGCGCTGACCGCCCTTTACCCTCAGGAAGATTCCTGGTACTCATTCTGTTAGAGGCTGAGTCGACCCCAGGGGCATTGTGTGGCTGGAAGGATTAGGTAATTTAAATTTTCAGTAACCTCATCGGAAATCGAACCCGTGACTTTCCGGCTTGTAGTATAGTGTCTCGACTAACTACACTACCGGATACATTGAATTATTGCTATTAATTTTATTTTCATACCATTATGAACAAATTGTTACGTTGCATTAACGCAGGTCGTGTAGTATTTCACGAACGAGCGAACAGTCTTTTATTTCAATATGTCGTGTTTAACCTGTTTTGATAATATATTCATGTTGATGTGTGAAGTGTAATGCGCCATATAAAAGAGACTCTGTACGATTGACTATTTGTTCGTGTTATTTGTTGGAGATAAGCCTCGACATTTGGTCCCATAACGTGTAGAACTGGAAAGGAATATACGAGACAGCAGAGGACGTTAACAGTACGAAATGAAGAGAAATATCAGTTAAATTCACAACGAGTGTTACACTAATTATTGTTACCGTTATAATTAAGATCGTCCCATAATTGAGGGAAGAGTTAAAACTTGACCTTGCATAATGAACCTGTGCACTACGCTCCACGCTTACCTTACATACAGCCAAATTTACAGATTCACATTATGAAACTGAGATGTAAATAGTAGAGAATTACTGCTCTGGAATGTGTGAACATGGGGCTCTGCAGGAGGGCGACCGCTGCTGTCACTTCAATTAAGACACGATTTTATGTGCACATAGCGTTAAAGAGTGGGGGAAAGGAGATTGCTTAAGTTGGTAGACTGGTAACAAGGTTTTGGAGGAACCTGATGTCCCTCTGTACAGGGTAGAAGATGAGGTTGCAGGTACTTTCGAAACATTGGTACCAAACTACACGGCATCACACAATACAAGCTCGAAATACTGGAAACAGTTCGGGGCAGAATTCATGGAGCCTACATTCGTACTTTACAGATTTCCCTTCTTGAAAATTTCCGTTATTTAGTTAATGTAAAATAATCTAAGAATAAAATCAATTTAACTAATGAGTTGACATGCTGGACTCGTGCACACGGGTCTAACCCTTGGTTCCTAATTTTCTCAGATTTTCGCTTATCATTCTCAGATGTAATTATTTTAACATTATTATTTTTATCATTATCTGTGTTATAGAAGACTATAAGTACTCGTAATAGTAAGTCCCGCTACTAGTAGTATCTTTCTTTGAGGCAATAACTTATTAGGTCCAGATTTAGTCCATATTAAAATTGCCAGACACAACCTCAAAGTGTTAATCCGTCGCCATGTTTGAAATTGTTGACATATTTTTTATTTTATTTTTATTGCTAGTGGGGTGGGACTAAGTCCCTTGTACTGCGGCCACTTCTGGCCTATTTTACCAGCCCCAGATGATAGGCGAGGGTGATTGTGGAGCAGTTGGTGGAATGAAGATTGGCAGGGGAAACCGAAGTACTCGGAGAAAACCTACCCCAGCGCCACTTTGTCCAACACTTGACCAGACCCGGGCTCGAACCCGGGCCGCCGCGTTGGGAAACCAGCGACTAACCGCTTGAGCTATGGCGCGGCCTCAATTGTTGACATAAATAATGCATATAATACAGGGTGTGTCATTTAAAACGCTACCCATACAGCAGCATTTGTAAGAGGTAATCCGGTTTCTTGTGAAGATCTTCCCAAAGACTTTCACATATTAGTTCTCCTTCTTCGATGTTTTGAACCGTACCGTCTGTCACAATTACTCAACACCTGTCATTTTGCCTGTCGTAAACACTTGCTGCGTTACTTCATAAGTACTTCACGAACAGTAGCACACGGTTTCCCTACGGCAAGTATTGTTACAGAATACATACATATGCTCATGAATACCCCATGCTCACATCCGGATAGTTTCTGTGCAAGTGGCAACAGCAGAAGCCTAGCAACAAAGAAGACATTTACTATAAGTGTCAAGCAGAAAGTTGGGAGAGTTAATTACACGGCAGTATTTGCTTCTGACTTCATTTCTGTGCCGTAATACTATGAACCGGGATAGCGCAGTCGGTACAGCGACTGGCTACGGTTTAAATTGCCGAAGTGCCTAAGTTCAAGTCTTAATGAGGGCAAGATTTGTTCCTCTCCACGTCGTCCAGACCGGCTCTGGGGCCCACTCAGCCACCTGGCCAATGGGTACAGGGGGATCTTTCCTTCCTCGGGGATAAATCGGCCGGGACGTGAAGTTGACCAGTCGCCTCCAATTAATGTCCAGGCAAAGAATACGTGGATTTATACATCCACTCCCACATATGTCGTCAAGGCGTATTGATTGATTACTTAAGAACAGGGACAACTTTACCTTTTACCGTGGAATGAGATAGTTATTTAAGCTGCATTTTGTATGGTACACTCTGTACATAAAATAAACCTGAGGAACATTTAGACACAGGCAGGAGGCTATGATATTGTTGGAGCCGAGGTTCTTGCAACGGCAACTTTCTTCTGTGAAATGACGCCGTGTAGGCTTAAAGAAGTGTACCGACTTTTCGGACGAACGTTCTGCCTCCGTTTTCAGGTTCAGGGAATAAACCAAGCAAACATCTAGCGAGAAATGACCAACAAGCGGATCACAATTTATTTCCACGTGGAAGTAAAATAGACTAAACACTATACTCCATCTGCTATAGCAGGCATGTCCAACGGTCCATCGCGGGACGATTTTTGGTCGATCTCATAGGCCTCTAAGGAAATTATACGTGAAAAGCATGTAAATTCACTTGTAATATAATCTGATTATACTCAGATTTTGAAGGGAAAATACATATTAGTCATTCCTATTTTTCTGTTCTTAACGAACAAGGTATTCGTCTAGTGGGGGGTGGAGTCCGACTGGGTCCACTCGGCACAGCGGCCACTGATTGGCCTCTTGTAGCCTGCCCCAGGTGATTATGATGATGGAGAATTTGGTGGAATGAAGATTGGCAGGGGAAACCGAAGTACTCGGAGAAAACCCTCCCCAGCGCCACTTTGTCCACCACAAATCCCACTTGACCAGACCTGGGATCGAACCCAGGCCTCCGCGGTGGGAAGCAAGCGACTAACCGCTTGAGGTATAGCGCGGCCAACGAACAAGGTAAGTCTGTACTTTCAATGTATGTTGCTCTTATAACAAACTTCATGTGTCGTGTTATGTTTACCAATATTTTTGCTTAAAGCGTGGTACGACGATAGGAGGGGGTGGCATATCACAGGCAATATTAACACTAAAAAGCCGATCACAACCTGTTTCAAGTTGGACATGCCTGTGCTATAGGAACGAGGTTGCGTCATCGTCAATGACGTAGACAGTTACGTCACTAATTGATTATAGTCAGCAGGCTTCTGTTATTCATACCCCGGTGGGAGATCTAGGCATGCTTACAGAGGACATTTCTTCCGTAAGGTTGGCTACACAGGATATGCCGTAACCGTAATCGTGGAGTGGACACACTGTACTTGCTTACAGCCTTCTCCACGTCCTCAATACGGACTAGAAGCGGGGGAGGGTGTTTGTTGCTGACGTGTTTTTCTCCTGCAGAAGACACGAATACCGTCTTCCTAAGCCATCGCCATCTGCTCCAGTCACGTTTCTTCTAAAATAAATTTCGTGCTTGAATTCATGTAATGACGTTGGGTAAGTCACAGATGTTGAAGACTATTATAATAGCGAATTAGTTATTTTTAGGTTGGTTGAGGCACTATGCTAAAAGCCGGAAGGTCGCGGATTCGATTCCCGATGAGGTCATAGGATTTTTCAATTGACGTAATCCTTCCAGCCTCACTATGGCCCTGGGGTCGACTCAGCCACTAATAGATATGCGTACCAGGAGTCTTCCTGTGAGGGTAAAGGGCGGCCGGCGCGTAAGGCTGACAAACTCACCGCCATCTGTGAGCTGATTGTGTAGAGAATGTGGGAGCCTCGACGTGTCACACCCCTATGGGCATTCGCGGATTGTTACAAGGGTAGCTTTATCTTTTCTAATAGAGCAAGACTTCACTAATTGCGACTAATTGGGAGGGAAACCCTGCCCAAGTTAGTGAAAGTCGTAATTATAGAAGTGCTGTTGTGATTAAGTTCGGGGAAGTTATGCACTTCACGTGTCTATTAGGGCAATACAACTGTAGTTTGAAACGTAAATTGTATATCATAAAGTAAATTACTTGTCGTAAAATGAAAAAATGTATGTTTTGACGTCAGCGTTAAACGGTTTAGATAGCAGGAGTGTCATTGCCAAGGCCCGTAATGCGCAAAAGCTAGCGGTTGTCCGGATTATCGCGAGTGAGGTTTCACTGAACACAGAGTGGGAGGGGGAACACAGAGTCGACTAACTGGTACGCCTGCCGAGCAATAGGTTTGTACTGCCTTACATTTTGGTTGTGAATTGTTTAACGACGCTCTCACTGGTTGGGTCCGCCTCTGTGGTCTACTGGTCAGAGTTCCTGCCTACAGATCCAGAGGTCCGGTTTCGATTCCTGGCGCTACCAGATTTTCTGAGAAGTAGTGGGTCTGGAACGGGGTCCACTCATCCTCGTGAGGATAACTGATGAGCTATTTCAAGGAAATAGCGGCTCAGGTCTAGAAAACAGAGATTAACTGCCGTGGGGATCCGTTGCGCTGACCATGTGACGCCCTCTATCCTCTAAAGTTGGCACTAACTTCGCCGACAAGCGGCGGTCGCTCGGTTGGTATAGTTCGGTTGCGGACTCAAGCCACGGAGTTTTTTCTCACTAGCTGGACTATATAGCGTCCAGTGGAGAATGATAGAAGAATGGTAATTTGAAAAATGCTGGGAAAGGAGTGGTTCTGCTCTAATCGAGCTACTGCCCCGGAATTTACGTGAAGGGACTGAGGAAGGCCACGCAAACCCTGTCAGGGTAGCCGGTGTCCCGGTCGAGATTTGAACCGAGCACTTCCCTCCTCCCAGTGCGAACAGAACATTATCGCTAAACCACTCTGCTCGGCTTTGCTTTAAATTAATCAGCAAACATTTTCCAAATTCGAAGATTTCCATCTTCTTGGATATAACGCCGTGTACTCCGTTGTAAGGGAACTGACCTGTCGGAGGAACATATCGCCTCCTTCTTCAGAGATAGGAACAAGCCGAACAAGAAACCAGATTGAAAGCAGGTGGCAAGTAGAGTTCTGCTTACCGACATATTCCCCCTAAACGGTTGACTTTTATCGGGTTACACACCGATATATGCCAGAAGACATATAGCTCTTCATAATAACCACTCTGAGAACCTCAAATCTTACATGTAAGAAGTAAAGCTATCCCTGTAACAGGCAGTGAAGGCCCATCGGGTTGTGAGACGTCGAGGCTCCCAAATTTTCTAGACAGTCGTCTCACAGATGGCTGTAAGTTTATCAGTCCTATGCCGGTCGCCTTTTACCCCCCAGGAAAATTCATGGTACTCATATATGTCAGAGGCTGAGTCAGCCCCAGGTCCACGGTGCGGCTGGAAGGATTAGGTCAATTGTAAACATCCAATGACCATCGGAAATCGAACCCGCTACCTTCCGGCTTGTAGCGTAGTGCCACAACCAACTACGCTACCACGTGCCTCCCAAATCATACATGTAAAAAGTGAAAAAGGTAAAGCTATCCCTGTAACAGGGCCGGTCACGGTAGCCGAGCGGTCTAAGGCATTCACTGTCTTCGTTCGCTCGGAAGCCGGGATCGTGGGTTCGAATCCCACTCAGGGCATGGATGTTTGTGTGCGTTTTTCTGTGTTTGTCTACAGGTAGAGGCCTTGCGACGAGCTGATCACTCGCCCAAGGAGTCCTACCGAATGTGTAAGATCTAGTAAACCGAAGTGAAACGGAGAGTTTCATGGAGGTAGGCCTAGGCCCAATTGGGGCTGTAGCGTCACAGAAAAAGAAATCCCTGTAACAGGACGTGAAGACCCATAGGGTTATGAGACGCCGAGGCTTTCACGTTTTCTAGACAGTCAGCTTGCAGGCGGCGCTGTGGTCACCTTTACGCGCCGGCCGCCCTGTATCTCCAGAAGATTCCTGGTACTCATTTCTGCTAGAGGCTGAGTCAACCCCAGGGCCACAGTGCGGTTGGAAAGATTAGGTCAATTGAAAATTTCAGGGACCTCTGCGGGAATCGAAACCGCGACCTTCCGCCTTATATCATAGTGCCTCAGTGAGCTACACTACCTTACGTGTTCCAAGTGTTTTCCAATTTTTCACAAACTTTTCTGCTTTTCGCTGCTAATAACGAATGCAGTATATAAAGAGTTGTTAAGCAAGCCAATCAGTAGTTCTGTAGTATACAAACCTCCGAAATAAACTATTGCTCAGGCAACGCTTATGAACAGCATGGAAGGCTGCCTTGTGTTAGAGATTGGCAATTCAGAAGAATCTCTATAAACGCGTTCTAAAGCAGCCCCTTTATGTAACTCGCCTTGTTCGTACGGCAACTTTTCCGACACCATTGTTTGGCGTGTAATCAGACTGCTGTGATGCAGGCGAAGCTGTATATTTACTTTCTATGCCACTGGTTCTCAACCTTTATGAGACCGCAGCCCAGTAATTTCCTTTTTTATAAGACGAGGGCCCAGTCCCAACAAATTTACTCGTAAATACCTTTACAGTATTGTTGAAATTCATTCATTAAGCTAACGTAATTAGTTACAGCATAATCATAAAGAGTATTAGTGCACTTATGTATACGGTGTGGCATGTTGACAAACATAAAATTACATTTAAATTAGTTATCAGTCACTGGACTAATGAAATCTTTTAGCATTTTGTAGTTTCCTCAGACCAACATCATTAAATTAATTTGTGCTAATTTTCATTGACATATCCCATGCTGATCACCAAAAACATATGGTATTCAGCGTAAAATTGATTATTGTATTACTAAATTGATTTTAATGATGTTGGTTTGAAGAAACGGCAGTGAGAAAAATATTTATGCATTGTAACTCACCATGGAAGTCAGCTGAGTAGGGGAAGAAGCAGAAGGATGTCAACTTGCCGGCGAAACACTTATTATCACAAACACACGCCAAATAATTATATATGTAAAGTATGTAATTTGATAAATAAAAATGTATGAATCTCTCAATTCTAAACACTACTTCTAACACTAATTAATATTTTGATTTTAAAGACGCAGCACTTTAACACAGCAATTATAAGTTATTGGGAAGTTAAACTTAGTTTATTTTATCACAACTGAGTTCGGAAGGTTTTAGTTAGGCTAGTGAACTTCTGTTTCTGATTTCCATCCGTTAGCTTATTAATTCTGGGATGAATTGGAGAGCCAGACGGAGACAGAAAGTTGCAGGCAGTTCCTCTGTTTCGTTTTAAGCACAGTCATGGCAGGAAATGCAGTTTCACAAAGATATATGGTGGAAAAACAAAGAAGAAACCTCACTGCTATTTCATGTAAATATGGATATTCATTTTTCATTCTTATCCAGAATTTCGAATTACTCGTAGTATTAAAAGTACTTTCCAGTCCTTTGTCCGATGATAATTCAGTAAGTTGAAGGGTTTCTTCGTGGGAAAGGGCTGTCCCTCTGTGTTCAACAAAAGGGTTCACAATCCACATATTTTGCCTCCGGGGGTCCTCATGTTCGGGATAATATTTTTCAAACGACAACATCTTCAAGTGGGCTGCAATGATATCTGAAACTGAATTCTGTGAATAGAAATCATCTGCTTCCATAATATAATCTGAGTACGACTGAAACATTTCGTTCTTTCCTTCTGCAGTCATATTAAGCCAGAGTTTGAGTTTCTTTTTGAATGATTCGATCTTGTTCCACGCATTAAATATTGTTGTATCTGGACCTTGAAGTTTTAAATTCAACTCGTTCATGTAAGAAAATATGTCGCTGAGATACTCCAGCCTGGCTACCCATTTCTTATCCTGGAAATAATGGGACAGGTTACTTTTCTTGTCAGTTAGAAAGAGCTCGACTTCCTTTCGGAGTTCATATAACCTCTTGCGAACTTTACCGCGGAACAACCAACGAACTTCCGAATGGAAAAGAAGATTTTGATGATCAGAGCCCATTTCGTCGCACAATTCTTTTAACGGTCTCGTATTTAAAGCACTGTTTTTTATATAATTAATAATCTTAACAGATTGAGACAGGACTTCATTAAGCTCAGGTGCCATTTTTTTGGAGGCCAGTTTTTTTTTTTAATGTAGCCATGCGTTGACACTAAGTTATTGCCCGCCATATCCTTAATTGTAGTGACCTGAATTTCTACCTGTAAGACAGGCAGTGCCGTCAGTGCAAATTCCAACAGAATTTTTCCATTCCAGACCTCTCTCTTCAATGAAACCATTTAAAACTTTGAAAATTTCACTGCTGGTAGCGTGCGTAAGTAATTCAGAAACACTTAAAACGTCTTCCTTCATGTCACTCCCATCATGGTCAATATATCGTACATACGTAAGTAAAATGCTGCTGTTCTGTTCTGAATATCTGTAGATTCGTCCAGCTGTAATGCAAACAGTTTCGATTTTTAATTTTTTCAATGACTTGCGTTTCTGTATCTTCTGCCATATCAGATATCCGCCTACCAACTGTATCATTCGACAATGGGATGTCTTTCATTTTACTTGCCGCAGACTGGCCCAATACTTCATTACAAGCAGCAGTCAAAGACAGCTTAATGAGTTCTTCCCCAATGGAATGTGGTTTTCTACATGTAGCTATCTGTAGTGATATTAAATAGGATGCCGTCAGAAGTGAAGTGTCAGTGGTTGAAGCTTGGTAAATAATTTTCTTTTCTACTTTAAGTGCATCTCTTCTACGCATAAAGAATTCAGTGGGTTTGTTGACTAGATTGGAATGTCTTGTGTTGAGATGTCGGGTTAGTCGCGATGGTTTCATAGCTTCATTTCCCAGAACAGTAGCACAAATGGCACGTTGAGGTCGTGGCAGTTGGTCAGTGTTAGGGCATTGTATGAAACCAAATTTTAAGTAGCTGTCCACGTACTTACGAATGGATGCAGACTTCATCTTCTGTGTGCTGGTGGTTTTCCCTTCATTTTGTACATCCTGGATATCGCTATGTAGGCTTGAGGTGGATGAATCACTACTTGTTGCGTCACAAACACCTTCAATACGAGATTTCTTAACACCAAAATTAAACAAAGTCCCCTGTCTCTTATTCATATTAAAATTTAAATCACTCAGGTTTCGAAACAAGCACCTACACACTGCAATGCGAACTTGCGAAGAAACAGCATTCAGTATTACTAGATTTGAGAACCGGATACAGACTGCCTTGATCTTCAGTTTCAGTGGAAACATTTTCTTTATACTTCCTTGCTGATTGGTCACTGACATTTGCAACACAGATTTAGGTGTTCTGTGTCTAAGCTTCTCGACACAAATAATATTCTCCTCACAATATTTCCACTATAAAATATTTATTCATAAAAAATGCTTGGAGAATGAAAGTGACAAATTCCAGAAGAGCCTCTCGCGGCCCAGCGTAATTGATGCCAGGGCCCACTACTGGGCCGCGGCCCGCCGATTGAGGAGCACTGCTCTATGCCGGCGAGTGTATCTGTTGGCGCAACCTAAAACACACTAAAAGGAACACTTATCATTGCATTCTGGATAGGAGGCTGAATGGGCCTCAGCCCTTCTGTACTGTTTGGGAAGAGAAAAATCTCTTGCCCCTACTCACCTCCAACTAGTGCCGAGGTCAAGAAGACGTGGATCAATTCATTCACTCCCCCATACGTCTTCATTGCCTCGTACCTAACTAGGCAAGCACAGGGACACATTTACCTTGTAACTTTACCCAACCCGCACGCAGTAACGTAGTTGGTTGAGGCACTATAACAAACCGATAGGTCGCCGGTTCAGTTCCTTCCAGCCGCACTATGGCTCTGAGTCGACTCAGCCTTTAAAAGAAATGAGTACGAGGGATCTTCCTGAGGGTAAAGGGCGGCTGGTGCGTGAGGCTGACAACCTCACCACCATCTGTGAGCCGATTGTCTAGAAACTCGACATTTCACAACCATATAGGCCTCCATGGCATGTTACCTTACCATACCTTACCGGAAATCAAACTCCAGTTCTACAATTTTCCCCTCCATTAGTCTGGTCACTATACTGACTGAGCTATCTCGAATAGAATTACGAGTAGATCACTTGAAATGTGGTTGTGGAGTAGGAACAGACATGAGCCTGAATCGTGAAGGTAAGGAGGAGAAGGTGGGGGGAGGGGGAGGAAGAATACGATATGTAAGTGAAAGTGCTTGTCTGGGGGCAGGGGTGGGGGCTTCGTGCTAAGTTCTCCTTCCATCACATAAACAAACAAACCGTAGGCACTTGAGAAGTACTTCAGAAGCGCAGACCCTAGGGAGATGTAGAAGTAGCAGAAACAGGCCACTTCTGCCTTCCCTTTGCGCCAGGGTCTAGTCTGCATAGCCCCTGAGAAGATATCGCCATTCAAATGAACCGACATCATACTCCACTTATTCCGTAAAATCCGCGTTGCCCCAGAACGGAACTGGGATTCAAGAGACTTTAAGGGCGTTATGATCTTGTGAGTTACGACACTATGCATTCTGGCCTCTGACTTCAATCTAAGCATAGAGGGCATAAAAGTCTGTACAAAATACTTACTTGAAAACACGTAAACGACGGAGTCGGTATAGTGACGGACTACGAGTTGCACGGCCCGGGTTCGATTCCCGGCATGGCAATTCTTTCTCCACTGCGTCCAGACCGACTGTGGGGCCCACCCGTTCCCCTATCCAGTGGATACGGGGGTCTGTTTCCTCGGGGATAAAGCGGCCGGGGTGTGGAGCTGACCAGTCTGTTGCTGAGATCAAGTATGGCGGAGCTTTACTTCCACTCCCCCATGCGTCTCCATGGCATGCTGCTTAGTTAATTAAGCACAGGGATAACTTCTGCTTTACCCATAAATGAAGCACTTTGGAGACCTAGTCGTAAACGGAAATATGTTTATTCATTTGTATCTTACTAACGGCGTCAGTAGCTCAGTTTGTGTACCTTCGAATGGTAGGGCAATTAGTGAATAATGAATTGGAAGGAATATGGAAGGAACCAATCGTCTAATTTAAGGCATCATCCTGGAGTTTCCTGGAGGAACTGAGGAAGACCACCAAAAATTTCAGTCGGGGTAGTCTGTATGCCGGCCAACGTTCGAATCGTACACCTCCAAATCCAAGTCAGGAACGCCGTTGGAGCCAGTTTGATTGGTTCAAAGTCATGTTAAATGGTCAAAGAAATTGGAGGGTGTTAACTGGATTCAGCTGACTGAGGATAGAAATGAACGAAAAATAAAGTCAAGCTATCCCTGCAATAGGCCGTGGAGGCCCATAGGATTGTAAGACGTCGAGGATCCCATATTTTCTAGACAGTCGGCTCACAGATGGCCGTGAGGTTGTCAGATTCAAGCGCCAGCCGCTCTTTACCCCCAGGAAGATTCCTGGTACTCATTTATGTTAGAGGCTGAGTCGACTCCAGGGACATAGTGCGGCCGGAAGGATTAGTCAACTGAAAAATCCAATGAGCTCATCAGGAATCGAACCAGAGACCTTCCGGCTTGTAGCATAGTGCCTCAACCATCTACATTATCGCGTGCCCCGGCTTAGGATAGAGGATTTTTAAAATGGTATTGAACTTTCGGATCACGTAATTGATTGGGAAATATTTCTACCAGTCAAGTATTGAACACATTTTCAAGAAAATGTCTTTTGATTTTTGTTCTTACGTCAATTTTGACGAGATGAAATCTGAAGTTTAAGCACTGTCGATCCGTCTTTATCCTTTCCATATATAGCGCGTTCGCAATTAGAGGACGCATAAATTCTCCCATTGATTTCACCATGTCTGTAGCAACTCGACAGCCCTGTTCATGAAACTTGATATTGGACAGTTTTGCTGAGATGTCTCAACCAGTTCAAGTTTCGTTTAAAACGAAACAACGATAACGGACGCTTTGTATGAAGATCTGTTTCCTTCTAGGCGTGTATCGAGACTTCGCCTCTGACATTAAGGGAGGAACATAGACTGAGGGTGTTTGAGAACAGGGTGTTGAGGAGAATATTTGGACCGAGGAGAGATGAAGTGACAGGAGGTTGGAGAAAACTGCATAATGAGGAGCTTCATAACTTGTACTCTTCTCCAAGTACAATTAGAATGATCAAGTCAAGGAGGATGAGATGGGCAGGGCATGTAGCACGAATGGGGGAGACGAATGCATATAGGATATTGGTGGGAAAGCCAGAAGGAAAGAGACCAGTATGACGACCAAGACATAGATGGGTGGATAATATTAAATTGGATCTTAGAGAGATACGATGGGATGATATGGATTGGACTGATCTGGCTCAGGATAGGGACCAGTGAAGGGCTCTTGTGAACATAGTAATGAACCTTCAGGTTCCATAAATTAGTGCGAAATACTTGAGTAGCTGCACAATTGGCGGCTTCTCAAGAAGGGCTCAGCTCCACGAGCGAGGGAATGAAGCGCCTATCGAGAGTGATTAAAAATTATGTATCGGAGCGATAATTGTTTTCAAGAAAACTTGTACAGAAACATGAAAGACATAGTCTGAGTCTAATGTACTTTGACTTTGGAAATTTTGTGCCGTCTGTGTGCAACGTCGTTCACTGTTCTTTCTTTGTATTCCTTTAGTGGACACTGCATGTTTCGGCCTAACTGGACATCTTATATCACGCTATAATTTTAAGGTACTTATCTACTAAATAAAAATATTGAATGTGCCAGGTTTTTTATGCTATTCATACATTTCCTGCATGTGGATACACACATGGACACATCCCCCCCCCCTTGACACTACAGCCCCAGTGGGCCTAGACCTACCTCAATGAACTTCTCCGTTCACTTCGGTTTTTTTAGATCTTACACATTCAGTAGGACTCCTTGGGCGGGTGATCAGCTCGTCGCAAGGCCTCTACCTGTACGCAAACACAGAAAACCGCACACACACACAAACTAAACATCCATGCCCTCAGTGCGATTCGAACCCACGATCCCAGCTTCCGAGCGAGCGAAGACAGTACATGCCTTAGACCACTCGGCTACCGTGACCGGCCACGGACACGCATACTTTCATAAAATTTCACATAATTGGTGGCAGACGACACAATGGTGTTGTCAACTTCGTTGGAGAGATTTCCCTGTACAATACGCGACCTTAGGTGTATGAAGTTGCATGCCTCTCCTTTGATATTGGAAGCTGATTATCTATAACGTAATTTTCTGGCATCCGACTGAAGTATTTTCCACGAACGGTCTCGTTATGTATGTGTACCTTTCAACGAATCGATGTATACAACTTGGCGACCACTGCCGTTTGCCTGTCACTGCGTGATGTTACTTGGTGTAACAAGATGGAAAATGTTTCACATCATAATGCCAGTTAAATGTCAAAAGAACCAAGGTGGAAAAAAATGCAAAAAGAAAGTACACTTTAGCAAAATGTCATAGCTTTCGAATAAATGAAATTGAACTCCATTTGCAGTCTAGTCTAGCTGTAAAAGTGTTGCCTGTACAGTACTCTTCCTGTTGCAAGATGGCGGTCTATCCAATTTCATGACATACTTTATTTGGTGATGTCACTTCTGAATTCGTCATGTTTCACATTTACATTCTATGAATTCTCCGTAGGTGACTCCATTGTGGATAAGAAATATTTTGTTTCTTGGCATGTATTACGGAACTGTGTATGTTTACGCTGTGTGCCCAAGTCTGAAACCCATGTATTTCTTTGAATTACCCATAAGGCACCATTGTCGATCAGACGTCTCGTATCCAAGAGGTCACAGGATTGTATCTCGCCCCCAAATGGTATCCTTATTCGGGTATTCGCGGTGCTAAGTACATAGAAAGATTAAGCGTCATTAAATAAATTAACAAGAAGTTCTGGGGAGAAGAAATAGCCTACTTTCCTTTAATATGACGTGGACCGCATAGAAAATGACGTTTCCAACAAGCCTTGTATTGTTGACGTGTATTCGCTGCCACGGGAACGTGTTTACTGAGCTGTTGACTAGCAAATTTACGAGGGCTACATTTTACGGAGATGTTGCCTAGCGATGGTACGAGGGATACACATACAGACACACACACTGATGGGAGTGAGTTATGAAGTACGCCACTGAGGTGGGTTCAGTTGCCATGCGTAACAATTTTCGTAAATTTTTGTTCAGGCATTCAAACGTTGATGAGGGAATGGATGCAGAGAGACACAGCATGGAGATCCAGTAAGCCTACTTTAGGAAAGTAGGCAAAAATCTGTCATTAGACGAGTTTAGAAAAATTACTTACAGAGATACCAGTATATTTTCCATAAAATGTTGGGTTAAAAAGGTGATCACAGGTGTAATTAAACACACCGGGATGAAGACGTGTTGGGAAGGGGAGGTATGGGTCCACGTATTGGGAGGTGACTGGCCACTTTCACATTCCGTCCGCCCTATCCCCAGAGAAAGAGTCGGAGCCCCCTTAAGTCCCAGATCCGGTTCAAACGCTTTGGTTTTCTCTTGAAAATTTCCAGCCAGAAAGGCGTGATGTTGAGTTCCTGAAATTCAACGTGACTGTAATTTTTGTACAATTTCCTCGAAGGACTTTCTTTGATCATAATGTAATTTTTATTTCTCACAAGCTTCTTGGAAACATTCTGAGCTGCTACTGAATTTTGGATATTGAAAATTTCATTGCTGAACTGTATTTGGGACATGAATATTATTTTGCTAATATCAGAGGAATATTCGCAGATAAATGGTGAAATATGTTCTCAAGCGTTAAGTTTATTCCACTAATACTCGTACAGTCTTGTACACAGTACTAACTGTATGCAGTAACTTAGCTATATGTTTTTATCTTGCTGGTCATCATCAGGATGTGATGCATTCATTCTACAGAAACTGCTGAACTTTGAAGGGTACGGTCTTCTGCGTTGTAATGTTGTATAGTTCGGAGACGCCAGAAGTTTGCCTCCAGCTTCCTGCTGCTGTCTTCCTTGGCTTACTTTTCTACACTGAAGATCCTGATAAGCGAGGTGAAGGGGGTTACGTTTGATCTGATTAGGTTACCTTAATGTGGGTTATATTTCGTTAGCTGTGGTTAGGAAATTATGTTATAAGAGGTTAGGAAAGTTTAGGTTAGGTTAGGTTAGGTTATGTAAGACTGGGGAATCTGAATAGCGATGAGCTACGGGCTGAACGGCTGAATTTGCGCATGCGCCTCTGCTGCTACCTAGTGATACACATAGGAAACCTGTTACATCAATTACAGCTGTTTTGCTTCCATTTGTGACCCATTTAATGTCTGGTTTGTTTTCATTGAACTATCTAGTAACACTGAGATTGGAATGCATGAAAAGTGCCCTCAACTTCTCCGTGACTCTGACGTGCCGGTCCGAGTGCAGCTGTTCACCTCGTTTCTACCTGGCGCACGGGCTGACCGTCACAGCCAGCCAAGAGAGCTTGTAAATCTTCTCTACTTTAATTCCTTGTTGATGAATGTACACTGGGCCGTGACCTATATGTGGTAGGGTGACGAATGAATGACATCACAAATGGAGACATAAATAGGCCCTCTGTGTTGGGAATAGACATTTAATTAAACGATGCCCATATCAAAATCCTGTTATCTATTCACTTAGTGATTTAAGATATGTTTTCCTCATCTGAAGTGTCATTCTATATAGTTTCTCTTTGCTTACATGTAACATGTTTACACTCTTTCTTTCATTTATGGTTTTGATCATGATATAGGTCAAATGGTCATTCTGCGGCTTCTGACTGATAATCCTCGCTTAAGTCACTGGAGATATAATCTGAGATTTCTTTTGGGATGAAGTGGCACTAAAGCACATTTCTCTCGAAGTTGCTTCAGTTTCCTCCTGCTGATCAATATCCCACTATTGTCCTATACTCATATGTGATCACCCTCTTAGCTGTTCAGTGTGCCTGACCAGGCAGCACATTATCACATCTTCAGTCTCTAAGTCTGGGGTTTCATCTCTGACCCGGAACGTGACTCATTAAACAGTAATGAATTTGGTTTCTTACTTTGTTTATGTTTTAAATATCGACACTATGAGTAACAAAAATGTACATTGGCTCTGTCGGTAAGTTAATAGTGAATAATGAATTGGTTGCGGAAGGTACGGATGATCTCCTAACGTAAGGTAATATCTCTTCCTTCGCCTTGAACGGCTGAGGAAAACCACAAAACACCCAGAATAATAGGTTTACCGGCCGAGATTCGAATCGGACACCTCCAGAAAGGAAGACAGAATAATTACCGATTGAGCTGACTTACTCTCTTATCTTCCTGTATTAAGGCGTGACGGAATCTTGAGTATTTTTCGTCGTGAAACCAAGCAAGGACTCAATACATCGGCTGGACTGCAGAATCCCTGCTCCACTGTTCAGATTATCACGTGTTAGTTACTAGACACGGGGTTTGGATGAATAATTGGATTTACTGAAGGCTTATAACTCGTCACTAGAAAGAACTGTAATATAACAATACAACTGATTTACACTGGAGATCACTACGGCTACAGCACGCATGAAGTCCTCTGATTTTTCCCTTGTCGGTGCCAGATACCAGCTGCTAAGTGCAGCTCAAGGCTCAAATATGCCGACTGACTTTTCCCTTTGATCCTCGTCATATAGCCTCCGTACGGATCGCATAGAAAACACCGTATCCAACAGTTTTTCTGTTGTTGCGGAATCGTGTTTACTGCGCCGTTGCGTAGCAGTGGACGCCCTTTCTTGCTCCAGTGTTCCGGCTTTCAGCCGTCATGTCACGCTACGTTGCGTATAGTCAATTGCATGGAAGTCACATATCCCAGCAGTGACACTGTGTGTACGTTGACACGTCTTAGCTCGTGGAAGGCCCTTACCGGCTTCTGTACTCGAATCTGCAACAGTATTTTGTTTCTTAGGTACCGAGCAATTTGGCTCCAGCTTCTGACCTGTATTCGGTTGGAGAAAACTTGCAATCTCAGCCTAAACACGTTCTATCCTGCCCGAAAGCGGAAATAATACGTATCTTTCCAGAGAGAATTCTCGTGATTTTTCTCAGTCCCTTCAAGTAAATACCAGGACAGTACTTCATATTGCATCACGACGCCCTCCTTCCGTATCATTTTCTGGGGGCGAATTCGACCTCAGCATGAAGCTGACCACTCACCTCCAACTACGTCGTAGTGCCCACGTTAAGAATGAATGGAACTATACCTTCACTCCCCCGCACCAACTCTGTGGCCAACCCTATTCAGTGAGTACCGTGGACTCTTTCTCCGGGGATAAATCGCCCGGGAAATAAAGCTGACCTTTCGTCGACATCGATAATATTTTGAGCTACACCTCCAAACCCCTTTTTCGTCCAGACTTTCTGATATCGAAGCAGCTTCCTTTCCGATTTGTACCGTGGACTCTTTCTCCGCGGGTAAAGCACAGAGGAATGAATGTGACACTAACATCTATCTGGTAAAGGTAACATTGCCCCTGTGCTTAACTAATTAAGCACTACGCCATGAAGGCGTATTGGAGGAGTGGATATGCAGGTTCATATTTTCTTGACCTCGGCACTAGCTGGAAGCGAGTGGTCAGCTTCACGCCTCTGCCTCTTTACCCCCCGAGGAAAGAGCCCACCGTATCCATTGGATATGAGGTTGGATGGACCCCAGAGCCGGTCTGGACTGACCTTACCGGAACTCAAACTCCGACCCCCTGTCGTCCAACCCGTAGTCAGTTGCTGTATACCGACCGAGCTATCCCTGCTCCTGTACTTCAGTCTGGTACAAAGATTAGAAGTTCGTGAAGCTGCAGTGCACACCCTCGTACGCTTTCATGGCGTAGTACTGAATTAATGAAGGGGATAAATTTACCTTTACGTTATGTTCAGCTTAGGGTTGAGTGACGGTTGGGCGCGGATTACTTCCTGACCTGCTGTGTCTTACAGATGAGTTCACGACCTACATACAGGTCATGTTTTGTTAAGGAAGGTCGATGAATCCGTTTCGTTCTCTGTGAACCTCTGAAGCATGAAATTAATCTAACATTTTAAAATTTCAGTCCGTATCTCACAGGAACCATATCACGTCTCTGCTGCGAGGCCCAGTGCTCTTTAGGGAAACAGTCGCTGTTTATTGTCAGAACCATACGGAACACACAAACACACTGTGTGGGCAGAATGCAGAGTTCAGTTCGTACCTCACAGGAAACACATTACGTCTCTGCTACAAAGCTCAACCGGTTAATTCTGTTTAGGGAAATAACCACTGTTTATTGTGAGAACCATACGGAACACACAAACACACTGTGTGGGCAGAATGCAGAGTTCAGTCCGTACCTCACAGGGAACACATTACGTCTCCATAACCAGAGCATAACCAGTTAATGCTGTTCAGGGAAATAATCTCTGTTTATTGTGAGAACCATACAGAACACACAAAAAAATATAATCTGTAGGCAGAATGCTGAGTTCTAGTACGTTGAAAGTTAGCGTTACATATAGTAACCACTGTGGTTTAAAGGCAGCAGACAGACATGCTCTCTAATGTCGTGTAGTCCAGTAAAAGTTCACAGACATTTCGGAAAAACGTAGTGACTCCAGTTTGGACGACATGCTGAGCATTCAACGAATGAGAACCAAGCCGAAATCCAACAATTGTGCTACCTAATTATTTTCAGAATATTGGCTTCTCTCGTGAGTCTAAATTGCATGCTAAGTCCTTCCTCCCCAAGGCCTTCCCGTCCTTATAATAGACCGTATGGCCTCTGGTCTCTAGTCTGTAAGGATACTGTTGTGGCCTCTTATATTATTGATCAGCCTGAATGCACGTGGACGTCGGATTTTTTATCTGTTATTTTATGACGCTGCCAGTGTCTGGACTATATAGCATCGAATGGGTGGGTGGTAGTAAAAGGATAAAGTCCACGTGCTTAATTAATTAAACATGAAGACGTATGGGGGAGTGTGTATATAGATCCACCATTCTTGACCTCGGCATTAGATAGAAATGCATGGTCGGCGTCACGATGAATTGGAAGGGATTTGGAAGAAAGTGGTTGTGACCTAATTGAGGTACTATCCTGACATTTCCCTGAAGGGACAGAGGAAAACCAGGAAGAACCACAGTCGAAATAGCCGTTGTCTCGGCCTTCAATCGAACGGAACATTACCTGGATACAAGTTGAGAGCGTTACCGCCACGGTAACCCTCTCTGCTTCCTCTTATTCCTGTTTTCACTCTATATTCAGCCTCAGTGTTGCATGTAGTGGTAACCTTGGCCTCATTTTGTGCTGTCTCATTAATTATCAGTGGATAGTTTCCCTGGAAGTTCTACCCGAAACTTGACTGGTAAACTGGTTCGGAAACAAGTCCGTCAGATGCAAGGCCTCTCCGAGGCATGGAAGCACCGAACAAGTTGACGCTTCTGGTTTTTATTTGGAAGGTACCCGGGTTCGATTCTCGGCCATACACCAGCTCTCCGGATTGAGGTTTATACTGACTTTCCTCGGCCTCTCTAGCCAGATATCAGGATAACACATTCTCATTTAATTTGCATTACCGCCAGAGCTTTCGACCCTGTAGGTCTCTAAGTTACAGCTCGCGGCGTTAAATACACTCCATACGAATTGTGGAGCCGAGGTAGCTGTAGGGTACGAGCTGGACGACCGGGATTCGATTCCCGGTAGGAGCAAGACGTTTTTCTTTACCCCATTTCGTCCAGACCGGCTGTGGGACCTACCCAGCCTCGTATCCAGTGTTTATCGAGGGCTGTTTCCCCGGGGATAAAGCGTTCTGAGTGTGAAGCTGTCACAGTCGCCTCCATCTAGAGCCAAGGTCAAGAACGGTGGAGCTATACCTCCACTCCCCCACACGTCTTAATGGAGTAGTGCGTAATTAAGCAAATGGACAGCTTTACCTTTTACCTAAAGATAATACAGTATCTCATTAAAGCTGCGTAAGTTGGTGGTATTTGGCCTTCAACACACACAAAAAAAAAAAAGGAAACCAATCGAATTGCTCACGTTGGTTTTACTTTGGTAGCTGCTCCATGTTTCAGTCTACATTTGGGACATCTTCAGGCAGCCTCATTAAATACTTCTATTTGTTAAATTGACCTAATAGGGATCCATATTAGTAGTGTTCTTCACAGCCATATAACACGTGCAACTGTCACGAAGTTTCAAGAATTTATCAAATTTTAAAATTTGTCAAAATTTTAAATTTAAATTTCAAATTATTTAAAATTCTATTATTGTTGAATGTGAAATTATATTTTTTTTTTTCCGCATTGTAGGTTGTCTTTCGCCCTAGGTTCGCTGTTATACAGGGTGATTCATATAGAACGGGCCCGACGAAATGAGGTGTAATATAAAATATACCATACAGATATGAAAGTAATTTACACATATCTTATCTTGGATTGTGTGCCGTGAGCAGAGCAGGTGTTGAAAGTGTCCGCCTTTTTCAAGTAGGCATTAGAAACACTCGCTGTTCAACAGTGTACTCCATGACTGTCGCCTGCCCACTGCAGACACGTTTTGGCATTGTCCTTGACCTTGCAGCATAAAGGCTGCCACTTGCCGATCATGCGCACACCATTCGACTCAGCACCGCCCACGGATTATTATGTCGTAATTGTGAGTGGTTATATGCATCACCTGCGAAATTATTAGCAAATTCATCGGGTCGGTTCTATACAATTCACTCTGTACTATATGATCCTTCTGTGTGGGCGTTTATGCCGCATCTGTTCCTGGTTACAATGTCAGTTGATATAGACTCCTAAAACGAACAAACACTGGATCACAGACAAATATGAATAAAGATTTGCGTCTAATATCGCATCATCTAATACAAATAGACGCAGTTGCGCAGTAACGAAGCTGCTACGTGTATTTACAGACTGTCTCGAAGTGCATTAGGGTGGTGATAACCCCTCAACTCTCAGTCACGAAGGTACACACGAAATACTTGTTTACGGCGCGGTGTATCATTTCTGGCGCCTTTGACAGTGAGACAGGCGTGCAGCTCCTGGAAATAAAGTACGCCGATGTTATAACTGAAAAAAAAAATGTATTTTCGACACTGTAACATGTCCATTCCAGCAACTCCCAGTAACCCTTTAACAGCATGATAGTATTCACCGCGACGTTTAAAACTTAAAGACTCCACTCTCCGTGATTCTCAAACTAAACAGCGATTATTTCCCTATATAGCCTTAAGCTGCTCTTTGATTTATAACGAAGGGTCACATATATTTTCTATGCGGAAGGAATTTAAAGCACCGATCACAGTGGCCGCACGGTGTAAGGCATGAACTGTCTTCGCCCGCACAAACACTGTGAACGTAGGTCAGAATCCCACTTGAAGCATTGATGTCTGTGTACGATTATTCTGTGTTTCTGTTGTCTTGTGTGCAGGTAGCGGCCTTGCGATGGGCTGATCCCCCGCCCAAGGAGTCCGAGCGACTGTATAAAAAGATCAAGGGACTGAAAAACCTGCCAAGGTCCAACAAAGGGCTGTAGAACCGTAGACAGATAGAAATTTAAAGTTTCATGAAGGCCTGTCACCCCGATAAATTTGTGGAAGTCAGCTTGCATTCTAAAAGTCCTGCGGCCAACCATCTGGGACACAGGCTCTCTTGATTTTCCTCTGTCTTAGAGCATATACTGAGATGGTCCCAAGATCCAAGTCGCTACTGTGTGCATCTCATGCAGGCCTCTCGACTTAATTCATCAAAATTAAGATCCATTGCTGTCAAAACCACAAAAATTATTATTTCAAATTGTGCAGTTCGATATTAATTCAGAAAGTGAATCAATTTCAGGCTTCGATGGATTAAAATGTAAAGGAAGTTCCTGTAGTTTTCCGCCTGAAGGTCATGTTGAAATGTGGGTGCATCAGTTCATGACATTACATATTTCAGAACTGTTACTGTTTATTGTATAGTATGATTAATTTTTATTAATATTAATTTATTTAATTTAGTTGTAATTGTATTGGCATTGTATTCATTGTTTATACTGTCCTTTGTTTATATAGTTCTGTATGCTATGTATTGTTTGAGTGTGGTGTGTTATTTTGTGTGATGTGTCTTATTGTAGTACCACTGCCACTGGGTAAAACCTATTTGCAGTTTAATAATAACAGTCAGTAGATCTACTTGAGAAGGTTTATTCCCCTGTCACAAAAGTTCGTAAATGACCCTATCCTCATGTAATTGAAAGCAATCCACGCATTCTCATGTTATACCTTTTGTACGTATAAGCATCAGTATTAGTCTTACCAGCTATGCCTGTGTCTGCAAGGCAGTCTCTTCTTTTCAGGCTCTGAACAAAAACCTTTTAAGCATGACATCTTCAGGATTTTGTTGTTTACAGCTGTTGTACTTACTGCGGCTTCTCTGTCGCAGACTGGCCTTACAGATGTTTCTGTTGAAGCTGGTATCCCGTATTTTCCTATTCATTTATTCAGTTTTTCATCTAATAACTATAATTAGTCTCCAGAACTTCACGTTGTGCACCGAAGAAATAGCTTAAGTGATAAAGCTTCTGACTTGTATTCGAGAGGTACTGTGTTCGAATCTCGGCCGGGACATAGACTGTCCAGATTGAGGTCTTCTGTCGTCTTCCTCAGTTCCTTCGGGCAAATTATGGGCCACTACCTTCAATTAGACCACAGTCACTAACCTGTCATCCTTTTCCTTTCCAAATCATGTTTCATTATCCAAACATTTCTCGGTATGGCCTACAGTCTGAGTTACCAACATCGTCTTTAAATAAACTGCAAAATACAGACATTCTTACTTGGCCATCTGCTAAGAGGATTGTGTTTGAACAACTTCTGCCAATGTATAGAAAACAAGGTAAAGCTATTTCTGTAACAGGCCCTGGAGGCCCATGCCATTCTGAGACGTCGAGGCTCTCACAGTTGGCTCACAGATGGCGGTGAGGTTGTCATTATCAAGCGCCGGCCGCTCTTTGCCCCCAGAAAGATTCCCGGTACTCATTTCTGTTAGAGGTTGAGTCGACCCCAGAGCCATAGTGTGACTGGAAGGATTAGGTAAAAAATACGTTGTCTCTATGCTTAACCCATTAAGCATTACGTCATGAAGGAGTATAGGGGAGTGGATTTATACATCCACATTTTGTTGACCTCGGCATTAGTCGGAGCTGAGTGGACAGCTTCACGTCCCTGCCGCTTTACCCCCGGGAAAAGAACTGCCGGTACCCACTGGATAGGAGGTTGGGTGGACCTCAGAGCCGGGTTGGACGTCGTGGAGAAGAAAACATTCTTGCCCCCACCGGCACTCGAACTCCGACTCCTCGGTCGTCTAGCCCGTGATCAGTCGCTATACCGACTACGCTATCCCGGCTCCTCGGAAGGATCAGGTCAATTGAAAAATGCAATGAGCTCTTCGGGAATCGAACCCGTGACCTTCCGGCTTTTAGCATAGTGTCTCACCCAACTACGGTACCGCGTGCCCACTCTGGCAATGTATAGACGCCATTTATTTCAGAGTCATGGCCCGCATGTTTTAAGTGTTCAGCTGAAATATTTCAGTTATGCGGCCTCACTTGCGCTGTTGAGTGCTGTGAACGGCTGAGCCCTTGAAAATTCAGACTGTGTTCTCTTCTGTCAGCATGACCTCGTGCCCGCGCACTGGAGGCCAAGGACTCTTGCAGCTGGAACCCTTCCAGAGGTCGTACTTGCGTAGCAGGTGGCATGTCCCCTCGGAGCCAAGGGCAGAGTCGAGGTTGATCCGAGGGAGAAAGTGTCTTATTCTGCGCTTTTCATCGTCGCAAATAGATCGCGCAGATTATGAGAGGCAGTAAATGTCCCATAACAGTAATTTATCTCTAGAAGTAAACTCATGACTCCAGGCGCTGTTCTCGGTGACGTCATAGAAACATAGAACAGCCGCTGCGAATTCAGCGGGAAGTCTTTATCGTTTATTATACGAGCTTTCATGCTGCTAACTTCCCCTGCTTTTTGCTTCCCTTGGCGAGAGACAGAGTCCACTTGGTACTGCAGTCACTAATTGGCCTATTGTACCAGCCCCAGTTGATAGAAGATGATGATGATGATTGTGGAGCAATCGTTGGAATGAGGATTGGCAGAGGAAACCAAAATACTCAGAGAAAATCTGTCTCAGCGCCACTTCGTCCACCACAAATTCCACATGACCTGGCCGGGCCTCGGACCCGGGCCACCGCGGTGGGAAGCCGGTGACTAACTGCTTGAGCTATGGCACGGCCAACTTCCCATGCTTAATGTCGTATTCATTTCCTGTCCTACATGTTACCGAATGATGCGCCGAGACCGACGTTTAACTCCAACTCCCACGAATAACAAATATAATCGTAAACCGTATCCATCATGAAGGATACTACACTTTATATATCCTCACCAAAATACACTAGTAAATAAATAGATAAACCGCTCATTAATCAGTCATACGTTGTTCACCGAATATTCATAGGGGGCGGGGGGGGCTCAATTGCTGGGGATCCCCGATCCGGAATAAACTCAAGAGTGTTGGTGAGAAAAGTCTTGAAATTCCATACATGGTGATCTTCATGTACTGTATCCAGTCATATGTCATTACGACGATCAAATCCAGTAAGATGAGATGAGTGGTAGATGTAGCATACGTGTTGGGTGTGTATAACGCGACAAATAACTTCACGCCATATTTGATATAGTGAATTTATTGCACATTCGCTCTTACATAAGCAACAATCCATGGAGTTAGTTTAATTGGTTAAGTAGTAAGTTAGTAACGATTTGCGAAGTGGTTGTGTGTCGAACTCATTTACAGATAGTTGTATTACAGTGTATTCAGCAGGATCACTATAGATACATTGTAAGAACGTTGTGAAGTACTGACTCCATGTACAGGTTTCCTTATAAGGGTCGAAGCCGGAGCTCGCCAGCACAGTGATTCTTGGTTCCCAGTCACCCGAAAATCATAACAATATTTTACTTTATAACGGCTCTGGAAGCCTCCAGACCACACTATGACTCCTGAAGGCTGAATTTATTACAATTACGTCATAATTAATTTCTTACCGCACAGGAAACACACTACGTCTCCGCTACAAAGCCCAACCGGTTAATGCTGTTTAGGGAAATAATCGCTGTTTATTGTGAGAACCATATGGAACACATAAATACACTGTGTGGGCAGAATGCAGAGTTTTAATATGTTAGAGCAGGTGGTACATATAGTAACCACTGAATTTAAGATGGTTAATAAAGTCATTACTAAGGCCGCACCATACCTCAAGCGGTTAGTCACTGGCTTCCCACCGCGGCGGCCCTGGTTCGATCCCGGGTCTGGTGAAGAGGGATTTGTGGTGGACAAAGTGGCGCTGGGGCGGGTTTTCTCCGAGTACTTCGGTTTCCCCTGCCAATCTTCATTCCACCAAATTCTCCATCATCATAATCACCCGGGGCAGGTACAATAGGCCAATCAGTGGCCGCCGTGCTTAGTGGACCCAGCTGGACTCCACCCCCCACTAAGCGAATTAAAAAAGAAGTCGTTGCTATGGGTCATATTGTACGAGGCTCGATTATAACATGACCTATGGCATTTAGGATTGTAACCTCTATATTTCCTCATTTGATGATTGGTAACATTTGACATTTCGTGTGAATCTCGTAGGATTTGTGTTCGAGCGATTGCGTGAGCACACGAAATCATAAACTGAAGCTTCAAGAGCTACCCTCAGTGCATACACCCACATCGCTTCTCTGCATCAGTTCAGTCAGCTGACTTTCCAAAGCCTCAAGTTCTTAGTATTCATAATACTGGTAGAGACTTTAATCTTGACTCTTGGGAAGTGAGGGATTGTGGGACCATCATAGGGTGAAGGGATGGAGACAGACTTGCCTGTTGTGTATAACATCAGTTCGGAACATATTGGCCACTAGACTACTTGCGTACTGTTCAATTGAAATAAAATAAACAGTTCTGTTTTGGCCCAAGTAGCAGTTGCTGATCCGCGCTTCTACCGCGCCTTCTTCACAACTCTCAGCATTAAAGTGTCATCATTTATACAGCATTTAAACTGCACAGCGAGGGTCACGTGAGGTCACCTAAGTGCAGGTCGATCTTCACTGGTAGCCCCGGAAATGGACTCTTCTCTCTGGTATCACTAGCGACTCTCAGTGAGAAGTGAAGGCCGCGGACACCCAGGGGGTTGTAGAACTTTCTGCCCGGGTCCGACCCAAATGCTAATTGTCTAAATACCGAGCAGATGGGGGTAGCTTTAACGGTCTAAACATGTGTTCGGGAGGTGACAGGTTCGAATCTTGGCCAGGACACTAACTATCCTGACTTGACTTTTCATGGTTTTCCTCAGTCCTTTGGAACAGTCCAGATAGTACTTAGATTAGGCCAAGGCGGCTTCCTTCCAAACGGAAGGTCTGTGTGCGGTTTGTACCGCACGCGCTGTCAGGCGATGAAAAATACGCCAGAGTGGAACACTGCAAAGACATGTTACGGTCGGCCCAAAGTGATACAAAATTTACAAAATCGATTATTACTAGTGATGAGACATGGTGTTTTCAAAATGAGCCTGTCACAAAGCGGCAGAGTGCAGCGTGGTTGAGGCCAAAGAAGCCGAAACCAAAGAAAGTGCGCATGCAAAAGAGTCGAGTAAAGACACTGCTAACCGTTCTCTTCGATTCCAAAGGAATCATTCACAAGGAATTTTGATTATTATCTCGAATTCCTCAATCGTTTGTGGGCGAGAATTCTTCGAATTCGACCTGAATATCGAGAGCAAGGTTCCTGGTTGCTCTTCCACGACAGTGCCCCACCCCACAAATCGAAGATCGTGCACGATTTTTTGGCCAGAAAAGGGATCACAGTCCCTGATCACCCTCCATATTCGCCAGATTTGGCTCCAGCAGATTTCTGGTTGTTCCCAAAAGTTAAGTTGGCGATGAAAGGAGACCATCACGACACCATCCAGGACATCCAAAGGGAATGTACCCCAGTTTTAAATGCGATTCCACAAAAGAGTACAGTGACTGTTTTCGAAAACGTTCCAATCGATTCCGGCTATGTATTGATTCAGAAGGAGACTATTTTGAATAAAAAAGTGAAATTTTGAAAATAATTCACGTCTTGTATTTTTAATGAACACAGTCCTAACAGAACCTGGACACACTGTGTACATACCAAGTTTTATAAAGATTGGTCCAGGTATTCAGAAGTTGATAGAAGAGGAACATACAGAGACACAGACAGCGTGATGATATCATAAGCCTGTTTATTTTTTTCAAAATAAAGAAAGTAAGCTAAAAGCGATGTTTATGACTCTTATTACCAAAACAGAAATACGTCAGGATATTAAAATTATATTAGAGGCTACGACGAAGTTTGAACCTCTGGGCTACCTGACACAGAGCAGAGTGCCAGCCTTTAATCCATGACTTCCGGTTGGGCTCTTGTAGGATTCCGAATATACCAGTGTAAAGATGTAACAGCTGAGGTCGTGAAGGTTTCTGTGTTCTGGGATACAACGACGTGGAGTTCTTGAAAATCGGCCGAAGTTTCGGAGGAATATTTCGCCTCTATCTTCATTGTCGAAGAATAAGCCAAGCAAACAAGCCGACATGAAGTGTGTAGCACGCTCTGCTACCACAAGATAGAACTCTTAACGGTAAAATTATTTTATACCTTCATGTATTCTAACCTCGTCAGTAGACAGAGGTGACTGGTCAGCTTCACTCTCTTGCCGCTTTATCCCTTTGCCCATTGGATAGGAAGGTGGGTTGGACTCACAGTCGGGTTGGGCGCTGTGCACAATAGAAGATTCTGTGTTTCTGCCGGAAAATGAGCTGAGATTTCCTGTGCTGCCAGCCCGTGTTCTGGTCACTATGTTAACTGAGCTATCCAGGCTCACACTAGGTGGAGAAGAATGTTCAGCTTCGCGCCCCGGCAGCTTTATTCCCACGGAATGAGCCCTCGGTACCCATTAGACAGAGGGGTAGGTGGGCCTCTGCGAGGAATGGAACCCTGATATCCCATTCGTCCAACTCGCAGCCTGATCACTGCATTCACTAAACCGTCCTGCATCATAGCTGCATATCTCCATGAGTTGTCAAACTTGACAGACGAAGATCAGCGGCCAGCTTCACGTTCCGGCCGTTTTATCCTCGTGATAGGACACACTTGAATGGACAGAGGGCTCGGTGAGACTCAGTGCTGTTGTGAAAAATAAAGCCTCTTCCGCTGTCGGGTAGCGAATGTCGGTTATCCACCCGGTAACTGTGTTGCAGCTTTGCGTAGCACTGTCCGCACTGTTTCACATTAATGATACTTTGGTAAGATTTATTGGGATTGGTGAGCGGATGAGAAGTCATCAGACATAGGAAACTGGGACTGTAGGTGTTGCTTGAAGTCTGGTTCCATAATTCAGGCTCAGAGAGACTTCAAAAGGATTTACAACGTTAACAAATGTCTCACCAGGAACTCAATATTCTGGTACGTCAAAGGGAATAAATCTTGACGCCTCCCCACACGTATACTGGATGGACCTGACAACTTAAAAGACTGCATTTGCCCATGAGACTGTCGTAGAAGACAACTCGGTGCTATTAACTTCTCATTTAGATCATGTTTAAGGTTAACGTGGGATGTGACGCCGTGTATTCTGATAAAAATTTCGATAGAAATTACTGTAACCATCATCAGTACCGAAGAGTAAGCCAGACAACCAAGAAGAACAAAACTTGTTGCTTGGCGGTTTTGCCTACTCATAAGCCCTGAAAATGGAATTAGTGTTCCACCGAAACGTCGACAAACATCTACCACACTACATGACTTCGCAGAACATGATACTCTTCTAACGTAATTGGTTACAACTACGTTATTTTTTCTCGTATTTTTCTCGGGTTTCCCTTTTCGCCTAGTTAATAGCTGTCAACTTCGTTACTTGGCCCTAGGGACTGGCTACACTCGGTGGTGACCCTGTGATGAGCATCATATGATCCTGGTAGTCACTTCGCTGCACATACGGCTACTGCGTCAGTTTTCTGCGCACAGCCGAACAAGTAGCGCGCTGCTGTCTTCTTCCCTCATGATTCAGAAATTGTTTCGTGCTTGGGTCTGTACGCCAGAATAGTGCATAAAATAGGGCCACGACCGCTTCCTTCAACATAATTTACAATTCGTTATTCAAAATCATCCAGTCATTCGAAGCTGTGTAGTTCGAATTATTGACAGCATAGTTATATAAGTCAGAGACAAAAATAAATTAATAGAATTTCTGATTGTAGAACCTCTATAGTTTATTATTTTCGATGAAAATAAATTTCGATCTTTATTATTGGTCCTTGAACACAGTGACCGACAGAAAAGTATTCCTTGTGCTTAAAGTTTAGCACCACGACATGAAGACGTATGAGGGAGTGAAGGTATAGCTCCATCATTCTTTACCTCTGCATTAAATGGAGGTGAGTGGTCATCTTCATGCCCCGGCCGCTTTGTCCCCTGGGGATAGCCTCCGGTACCCATTATGTAAGCGGCTGGGTGGGCCCCAGAAAGCAAGTCTCGACATTGGGGAGAAAAGAAAACGCTTCCCCTTGCCAGGACCCGAACCCCGGCTCTCAGACTCCTTCAATCATAGCTCTAATCGATTCAGTGGTTCTTTCCATTCAGAACTGATGCTGAAATTATGAATCTTACGGGGGCATGCGGTAGCTTAATTGGTTAAGTCACTATGCTACAGACTGGAAGGTCGCGGGTTCGATTTCCGTTGAAGTCATTTGATTTTTCAATTGACCTAATCCTTCCAGCCGCACCATGGCACTGGTGTCGACTCAGTCTCTAACAGAAATGAGTGCCAGGAATCTTTATGGAAGTAAAGGGCGGCCGGCGCTTAGGGCTGACAACCTCACCGCCATCTGTGAGCCGATTGTCTAGAATTTGTGAGAGCCCCGACATCTCACAACCTCGGGGTCTCCACGGCCTGTTACAGGGCTACCTTTATCATTTTATTGTGCATCTTATGGACTGTCGATAAGTGAGGGGTACAGAACAGTAAATATTGAAGGAGATCGTACCAGAGCTGTCAGACACGCGGTTCCGGGTTCAGATAGATGTGTACAAACTTTTGTGCGATGCCGCTGTGCTTACGCCTCGCAATAAGATTGAAGGCCCAAGTGTGTCCGCAGTCCCTGAGACAATTCCTTATGAAGAAAATGTGGGCATATCCCCACGCATTCGTAACTTCGACAGCAGAATGGACTATCGCAGTACTTCCTTGTCCTTTTTATGCGGGTTATCGATTGAGAATTTGTCTGTCTGTGCCGCCTAACAGTTCACCCTGGTTCTTCTCCAAAACTAATTCCGCAGAACAGGGCCCTTTTTCAGAAGACACTGGTCTCACAGCTAGTCGTTTCTTACCTCTTAGGGAACCCAAATATTCATTACCGTGTTCCCTCAAACCAGCATTTGGTCTCCATCCCAAGCCAGATGAATCCAATCCTCATCTTTTATTCTATTTCTCCATGTTCCGCTGTAATATCATAATACCCTATACACCTAGATCCTACACCTACGCCTGTTTATTCCGTGTTTTCTAACCACAATTTTGTGTGAATTTCTAATCTTTTCCATGCGCGCTACATATCCAGTCCATCTCATCCTCCTGCACTTGATCGCCCAAACATCATTTGGTTAGGAATGCGAATTATGAAGTTTCTTATTATGTAATTTTCTCCAGCCTCCTAATTCCTCGCGTGTCGTTTGCCGCTACGTTTGTCTAAAATACTTGACTATTCGTCATCTCTTCATTTGTAGCTCTCGTAAATCATTCTCTACATATTCCAGCCATATCAGTTTGGGTATTTTCATTCTTTCCTTCTTCTTCAGAATTCTTCATAGCCGCTTTCGTTGGGTTTAGTTCAATCATATGCTCCAAGCAGTCAAGTCTTCTCCTTTTGATATCCGCTACCGATCGTGTGTTTTATACAAATTTCTCATTCCTTAGTCTTGACCCCCCCAACTCCGTATTCGCTCACTTTTCCATGCGTGACTATAGACGGGGTTCGGATTGGTGAATGGATTTACTGACGACTTATACAGACGACTCGGAACTACAAGTAATTACAACGCCACTGCTAATCTTCACAATTCACAGATCAGCACAGCACCGGCTAAGCTTTTCTTTCACCGGCCGTTTACTGGCAACGGCTTCTAGCAGTGGAGATTCTTCAACTTTCACTCTCTCAGGTTATCTCTTCGTAGCCTCCCATACAGAACTCAACTGGCGCTCAACTAAATTTGTCCGCTGCTTATAACATCTCGACACGTATCACACAAAAAACACCCCGTTTTCATTGTTGTAATCCAACTGCTGCATTAAGAATCTGCTGCCTAACAAGGGAGCGTGTTTGCCGGGCCATCGCCCAGAAACGGCCGCTGTTTACAGAGTCACTCCTCAGCAGTGTGTCTATACGCCACAATAAATTTAACCCTTTCAGTCAATACTTCCTGTCACTGAGGACCAAATTTTCTACGCATCGCCCACCAAACATTCCCTTTCCTTCCATATAAAACTGCAGTCATGGTTTGAACCTTCACGGCTTCATAGAGTCGTTTGCTTGTGGTTTCAGTGCCGGACCAGGAGGAGACGTCTGAGGACACCGCTAGGCCACTGCAGGCGACAGCCCTCATTGTGCTGTCCGTGGTGGGCTCTGGAGCTAACATCCTGGTCTCCATCGTGTTCCACCGTCGCCCTGCTCTGAGGTCGCCTTCCAACAGGTCAGTCAGTCGGTCGGCCGTCATTAACATGAAACTTCAGACCCAACTAGTGAAATTCCCGTTTAAATCTAACGGTTAAATTCGGAATTCTAATCTCTGCAAATGGTTTCCATAGGCAACCCTTTCGTTTATCCATTCTTGCATTTTATAGCCCGCTGAAGGACATTCTGAGGTCAGGATTTCACAAAACGTAAACTTCAACATGTCTGGAAAGACTGCTCTTGATATACGAATTAGAGCCAGTAAAAAGGCCACAAATGGATATAAAAGGTAAAACATGTGATATTCGAACCTGGAAGAAAGCATTTGTTTCTCGACACCAACATTAATATATTTGTCCCATGGCTTTACCAGTGCGTCGAAACCCGCAGCAAAGAAGTCTTTTGACTGTTGTCTCAACCTATCCTTCATCAGCGAAACGTTTGCCACCAGGGTGGAACTGCTTTGCGCGACAAACAGTTCCACCGGAAACAGGAAACATTTCTTTGTGGATATTCTTTGCGTTGAGCCCATTTGTCCACAAAATACACACAACAGAACGCTGCTCTTCCGTAATACACTCCTCATACACGGTCACAATTTTGACTACTGAAACTAGCCTCCGAACTTGCGCATGCGCGTCTGCTACCTAGACCGTCATGAAGCTGGACTGTGCTGCTACCTAGTGATACACACAGAAGCCCTATTACGACCATTACAGCTGTTTTACATCCATTTATGGACTGTTTACTGACCCTCTCCCGTAGTAGTAGTAGTAATAATTCAATTCAGTTCTCTGTTACTGACCTGCAAACGTAACATCCCAGAGGCCAATTACAAAGTTAGCACGAGAACATAGAAAGAAACAACAAATACTTACAAAATATAAAATAAGGCAGTTTATATAATAATAATAATAATAATAATAATAATAATAATAATAATCTAGAGGCCATACAGGTTGGTCTAGAGCAGTGGTTCCAAAAGTGGGCTGTACGAGGAGGCGGTATGGTTTTTTTTAATTCGCTTAGTGGGGGAGTCCAGCTGGGTCCACTAGGCACGGCGGCCACTGATTGGCCTATTGTACCTGCCCCGGGTGATTATGATGATGGAGAATTTGGTGGAATGAAGATTGGCAGTGTAAACCAAAGTACTCGGAGAAAACCCGCCCAGCGCCACTTTGTCCACCACAAATCCCACTTGACCTGATCCGGGTTCGAACCCGAGCCGCCACGGTGGGAAGCCAGCGACTAACCGCTTGAGCTATGGCGCGGCCGGACGGTATGGTTGCGCTAGAGGTGGGCTTCTGCGAACGTGTTGTTCGCTTATTTACTACTGAAGTGAGTTTAGACCAGACAAGCCCATCCATCGCATCAAGAATTTGCTAACAGTGAAGTAGTTACTAAATGTAGCATTTGATTTTATTGTTATTGTCTTCCTTAGTGGGTTGTGCAAACAGCTGTTCTGAAGAAGGGGCTACTGGGGAGGAGTTTATGTAACCAAGGGGGCGGTGGTCCGAAAGAGTTTAGAAACCTCTGGTCTAGAGATGGCGCTCCCGACGTGTGTTCGATAGGTGCTATGTTCGAATCTCCGGTGGGACACCGCTATCCTTACTGAAGATTTCTTTGCTTTCTTCATTCCCTCCAGGCATATTCTGGAATAATACCTCAGTTAGGCCACCACCACTTCCTTTCGTACCCTTTTTAAATTTTTCATTCATTAGTCGACGACGATAGGTAAATTGCTGCTGGTCGTCGCCAGCAAAGTCATTCTTGTTTCCGAGTCATGCGTGACTCATTAGCATATGATGACTGGGAGTCTACAATCACCGCATCCGATGTTAAATTTTCTCGATACCGAAAGCATCGTTAAATAACCTAAGACAGAATGGTGTAGGTGTACTTGTAAGCGACGAAGGTCGACGCCGTAATGTCTACTGATGACACTTTAATGAAAGCAAATAAAAAGTAAGAAATGCTATCCTTGTAACAGGCCGTGGAGGTTCATAGGGTTGTGAGACATCGAGGTTCTCGCATTTTCTATACAATCGACTCATAGATGGCGACAAGGTTATCAGCCCTACGCGCCGGCCTCCCATTTCCCCCAAGAATATTCCTCGTACTCATTTCTGTTAGAGGCTGAGTCGACCCCAGGGCCATAATGCGGCTGGAAGGATTAGGTCAATTGAAAAAATTCAATGGGACTTGAACCTGCGACCTTCCGGCTTGTAGCATAGTGCCTCAACCAACTACGCTACCGCGTGCCCCTATGACACTTTAACAGCGTCGTTCATTACGGCATTCTCCTTTTGTCGTAAGGTATTGAGATTAGTTTTCCATTTGGTTCCCATAGAAACAAGAGTCTGGCAAACTTTGCTACAAACACTGGCCTTGGCTAGACTAATTAAGCCCATATATCTGTATGTCGCCGAACCGACTTCTCCCGCACGAACACTAGGGTCGTGGGTTTGAATCCGACTCTAGGCATGGATGCTTGTGTTCTGTGTATAGGTATCGTCCTTGCGACTGGCTGATGCCCCGTCAAAGGAGTCCTATCGACTGTGTATAGATTAATAAACTGAAAAAGCGTCTAAGGTCCACAGGGGCTGTAGAGCAATAGTTAGATAGCTGAGAGCCACGCCAAAGCTGAGGCAGTTAGTCACCGGCTTCCCACCGCGGTGGCCCGGGTTCCAGCCCATGTCAAGTCGTGTGGAATTCGTGGTCGACAAAGTGGCACTGGTGGATGTTTTCTTCGAGTACTTTGGTTTCCCCTACCAATTTTCATTTCACCGACTGCTCCACTCTCATCATCATCTATCGTCAGGGGCTGGTAAAATAGGCCACTTAGTGGCCCACGTACCAGGTGGACTCAGTCACACCCTACCCCAAGAAACTAAAAAAAAAAAAAAAAAAAAAAAAGCCCNCATGTGGGTAATTAATTTTGCTCCCGATTTCAGAGAAATCTTTCTAGATTCTTCAGCAGTTGTTCTGTGACTGCCCCAACATCTGATCCGTAACACAAGGATCTTACACTGTCGTCTAATTTTCTTTGAATAGGCATATTCTAGAGAGATTAATTTTATCAAGGCCCTTTTTTAGCCAATCCTTTTTCTGAAATGATATTAATTTTTGCTGTTCTTGTTTCTTGATTATGTGGTTCAGAATTAATTAATTAATTGATTTTGCTGTGTTGCTTGCTTCTGAATTTAACGTGGATACTCGTATAATCGCCTTCCTGTTGATTCAGTTGGTCCCCAGTCATTACCAAAAATAAACTGCAACACGTATTTAAAAGCATTGACTTAACCTACGTAAATTATGCAAAACAAGTAGGACTACAAGATGCACAGCCGTCCTCTGTATGATAAACTATTTACCTATTGCAAGGCCTCCTTGGTACATTGCCCACTTCGAGTCTTCATGCTCCTATTATCTCATACGGACCGAAATACGGATATCCGGAAAGTAAAGATACAAACCCAGAAAATATTTGCATTTTTTTAATTCACTTGTAGCACTTTTACAACACACCTTTATTTACTTTTCAACATAGTCACCATGGATCGCAATGCACTTAGTGAGCCTGTGAAGGAGTTTTTTTTTATTTCAGCGTCGTAGACGACTCCCTCCTGCTCTCTTAGACATGGAGAACAGTTCTTGACACTTCTGGACACTGTTGATGAAGTTCATCGATGGTTAGACGTCTGTCAGCATGAATGTTTTCATAAGTTTTTGGATAATTTCATCAGTGACAACAGATGGCCTTCCACTCCTTGTTTCATCATGAACATCACTTCTTCCGGCTTCAAATTGAGTACACCAATCTACAATCTACATGTTCATAACATCTTCGCGTTAAACAGAAACAATTTGTCCATGAATTTCAATAACAGTTTCTCCTTTCGCGTGAAAAAATCGAATTACTGCACGAACCTCATATTTGACGGGATTTCGAATCTTCAAGGCCATTTTAAACACATCCTGCGAACACAGCGTTGCCGTGACTGTGGACTGTGAACTCAGCCCTGTAATATGGTTCCAATCTCTCACGGCAGCACTGCCATTTGAGTGGGGAATAAAATCTCTTGCATTTGTTCTGGACTTGCATCTTTACTTTCCGGATATCCCTCATAGTAAATTTTATGTTTGATAAATTGCTTTTGCATTTCGTTTCCATAGAAAGAGTGTAAGAAAGTTGCAACGACAGTTAACTGTTATGTAATGATTTTTGTATTCTTATCCAGATTAAAAAGGATCGTAAAAGAGGAAATACTAACTGTAGTTTATTATTATTAAGCGCAAGGAAGTAGACATTTTTAATTGTAGCTTACACATCATCTTAAAATGATTATAACTTATACATTACGCAGAATATTGGAGTGGCGGAAAGAACATGAGATAGGCGAGACGTATAGCCCTCAATGGAGAGATGAGTTATCCATACACAATTTTTATCTCAAAATCTGAATGGAAGAGACAACCTGGTAATCCAAGTCTTAGATGGAGGGATTTTGTTAAAATATATCTTCACAAATAGGTTATGATAGTTCAGACTCTCCACCTGTTATGGTAGCTGAAGGTTCATTGTCTTAAGAGCCCGTCACTGGACCCCATCCTGCTCCAGATGAATCCAGTTAACTCTGCTGAAGCACGCGGCTCACCTGATAACCTTTAAAGATGCAGTTCCTTTGTTACAGAAAGCATACTACCTGTGATACAAGAATCAGCTCCTTAAAGCTGTGTGAAAGTGTAGCTATCCCTGTAACAGGCCGTGAAGGCCCATACGGTTGTGAGACGTTGAGGGTCCCACATTATCCAGACAATCGGCTCAAAGATGGCGGTAAGGTTGTCAGCCTTACGCGCCGGCCGCACTTTACTCCCCAGAAAAATTATTTAATTAATTCCTGGTACTCATTTCTGTTAGAGGCTGAGTCGCCCCAGGGCCATAGTGCGGCCGGAAGGATTAGGTCAATTGAAAAAAAAAATCAATGACCCAGGGGGGCTTAAACCCGCGACCTTCCGGCTTGTAGCATAGTGCCTAAACCAACTACGCTACCGCGTGCCCCTTGAAGCTGTGTAGTGGGGGGAAAAGTCACTCTTTGGGTTCAAATTAAATTGATAAATACACTTTTGGAAAAAGCATAGATTTTAAAATGTTAGAATTTATTATACTTACCACTGTGCTTTAAAGGATTACACCCTCAGTGTTTGTTTGCTTAATGTCCATTTAATATTATGCATCTGTGTTTGCATAAGTGTCACGAATTGTCTCTTCCTGTCTGGTTTTACAACTAAATTGTGTATGCAGCGCTTATATTCCTTTGCTGTTACGTGCAGACTGCACCTAGGGACACGAGAGAGTCCACGTCTCCAAATCGCAGGCAAGTACTTGCGCAGGGCAGTGTAAGGATTGTCATGGCCTCTGTTGTTTGTTGCAGGTTCGTTCTCAGCCTGGTGCTGGCGAACCTCATGACATCCTTCATTGTCGTTCCTATCCTGCTGGTACAAGTGTTGCACCATGAAGTGGCAGCACTGTCGTGGTTGCGACAGGTAAGCTCTGGCCTCACCACGCTTGCTGTTACGGCAGCCATTTTCTCCGTGCTCGCCATTGCTGTTGACCGCTACAACGCCGTTCTGAGTCCTCTCCATTATGCCATGACAATTACCAGAGGAAGGAGCCGGGCAATGATCGCCGGTGCTTGGGGAGTCGCAGGGTTGCTGGCCACCCCGCCATTCCTGGGCGCCCTCCTTTCACCCGTCCCTGCCACAGTGGCTGTACATTATTCAAACTGCACAGCTGGGGATGAAGGCGAAGTGTTCCGCCTCACGTATGCATTGGTGCTGGTCACCCTGGGCTTCACCTTGCCTTTGTTCGCTCTGTGCTGGATCTACGCCCGGATGTACAATGCAGCTCACAGGAACAGCGAACGCACACGGCGGCACAGCATCTCTGCGAACCCCGGCGAAGTGGTTGCCAGCAGAGGGGGTTCTCTAGACTTATCAGTTCCTCCAGCTTCATCAGGAACACCTGAGAATTTTCGACGACCATGGAAAAGCCCGCCTTTGTCTATAGGAATGCCAAAAAGACGGCCCTCAAATGCCAGTTTCTCTGCACTTCTTTTCCGTGAAGAGGGCCGCGCCGTGAAAACCGCTGCCATGGTTATAACATCGTACCTTTTCTGTTGGACGCCATACTTTGTAACCCTACTAATCGACACCTGGGGCGGGGTTGGCGCCACTGTAGACTCTTATAAGATAGAAGCTAACCTTGTTCCAGAGCCATTCCGCTCTCTTGCGCTACTCACTGCCCTTTCCAGCGGATGCGTCACGCCATTCATTTATGTATTCCGTAATGAGGCAGCCCGCAAGGAGGCTGTTAAAGTGCTGCTTTGGTGGCGACCAAGAAGTGGCAAATATGGCGGCAATGTTGCCCGATGTAGTCGGGACTTTGAGACCTACAGCAGCAACGGGAAGGCCGTAGCAGCTGGAAATAGTTTTGGCCCTCCGCCTGTTCACCACGACAATTTCTCTCTTCGTCGTCAGTCTCTCTCTTATTGTGACAGTGTTTCTGTTCAGAGTTTCCACATCCCAACTGCAGCATTGACGTCTTCCTCTGACTGTCATCATTGTATGAATGCAAATGTGGCTGCAAATGGACCAGGTACAGCGGATTTTGTAGCCACGTATGAAGTGATTGAGAGTCCTAACGGGGATGAAACACAGCAAAATGTTGGAGAAAATCCGTCTGCAGGAAAACCGGTGGCGAAGACAAGACGCGAGAGTGTGACGTTTCGACTTGCATTCCTTCCTCAGCGACGCTGTCAGACTTGCATTCGCCAGAGCTCAGACTCCTCTTCCGGAAGTGGGCATCCACTGGTCCGACACTCCGACGGCACAGACGGTAGGGGAACTCCTCCAGTCACCAGCAATCCGATGTCATCTCTGGTGAAGATGACAGTGTCTCAACGGAGACAACAGTTCTTAATAGGGCGACAGGGCAGTTCGGGGGAGGAATTGACTCCAGGGAGTGATCCGGAGACACCTCATCACATGATTTCGGTGGATCGACGGCTAGTAGACTATGGAGAGGAAGCGACATCACTTGATATCCCTCAACAGGTCTTTCCACAAAACAACAATAACAATGACCCAGCGACTAGCAAGAATGACGGCGTCATGCTTGAGTTGGAGGAGCAGACGAATGACGGCGTGCGAACAGGACCCAGATCAGCTGCGATGTTCCAGGTGAGAACAGTACTCAGAATCATTTGGGCGTACAAGCTGGGGGTGAAACTCACATCTTCATAATTTGACAGGACTGGATTAAGCCTTAACGAGACCCTGAGTATAAAGTAAAGTTTAAAAATATTAAGTATTTTATTTTAATGATTTCGTGGGCAGTTCTCATCATGAAGAGTCCTGTTTTCTGAGATATAACGCTATTTAGTCCAGCGACACCTCGTTATTTTCCAGAAGACAGAATTCTTCTTAACCACTGCTGCGAGAGAACCTTCCTCAAATCATACAAACCTCATCATAACATAAGACAATTTATCAAGAAATATAACAAATGTCTTGAGAAACCGCGTAGTTTTCGTTAAGTTGTTTGGAATGTTTCGGAAGCAGTTTTTACCTCAATCGGAACACGGAGGCATCAGGTTCCTCCGAATTATCGATTACGACACTATGAGGTGTCATCCCAAGACATTCTGGGTTACATTTTCACCATGATGAGTACCTTAAATTTCCTCTAGTTTCAGGAGACATCGCTGGAACGATTTTCTGCTTTATCAGCGTCCCTGGAGAACTGTATGCCGGTTGACCCGGAAGTGATGGTGACACGTCAGGATTCTGGACACAGCGACACCACGGTGCGGCAAGATTCTAACTTCAGTGACGTAACTGTAGACAGTGGCGTGGTACCAGACTTGGTGCCCTTCAACCACAGTCAGTCCAGTAGCAGCAGCATCAGTACTGCAAGTTTCAGCGCCCCACCCAGACCGAAGCGACACAGACATAAATTGCAGAGGCTGGCGGCGGTGGAGGATGAGGACATGGCGCCTCCCCTAGAGGAGCCCATTCCGGCGCCTTCTCTTAGAACGGTTAAAAGTAGACTGAAATCTAGTTTCAAATCAAGATTTTACAGACCAGCATTTCGGATACCAAAATGCGATTTTTAGTACTCGAGACACGCGTCAAATTGTGCAGGTGTAGTGGTGAAAATTAATTCAACAAACAAACGAAATCAGTATTGCAAATAAAGATCGAGATTGTTTGCGTTTATCGGACGTCACAGCCATATACTATATATACCATGACTTTTGATTGTTAGTTTCTGTGTTCAGCTGATATTTTTAACTCGCGTATTGCTGTTCACATTCATCACAATTCTGTGGTGGCATGGAAACAAATATATGGTACCTAAATGTCACTTTATGGAGTATGAATAATGGTTCGGCTTCAGAATATCATGACAGATACAGTTACATGTTTCTTTCTCTGATATGCAAGAATCACAGTAAACGGTTAAAATTTTTCCTGTGCTTAATTAAGCACCACGCCACGAGGCTGTATGGGCGATCGGATGTGAAACTTTACCTCAGCGCTTCCCGGATGTTGTTATTTTTACGTTCCTGCCGCTTTGTCTCCAATGAAGGAACTCTCAGTAATCACTGGAAAGGAAGGTGAATGGGGCCCAGAGCTAGTCTGGAAAAAATCTCATGTTCCTGTCAGGAATCGAACCTCAATATTTTGGTCGCCCAGTCCATAGTCTAGTTGTTGTATCGACTGAGATGTCCCGGCCACCGCAACAGTTCACACTTTATAGTTAGGTGTGTCGGGGTGCATGTCCGAGGAATCGGGGTTCGATCCCTGGAACGGACAGGATATTTGTCTCTTCACAGTGACCAATCTGGCTCTTCGGCCAACCCAGGCTTCAGTCCGGTGGGTACCGTGGAAGGGGGCATACATCTGTCCACTTACTACCATCTAGCGCCGAAGCAAATATACGTGGAGCTATACCTCCACTCCCGCCATCTGATTTCATGGTATGGTGCTTAATTATATAGAGGGACAACATGACTTGCTTTATTTCAGAACAACAAGGAGACAAGTGAACTCATCAAATTCGGAAGGTCTTCTGATTTACACATCTGTGTAATGGTGTGTTCCATTTTGTTACTGAATACAAATATCGTGTTCTTGTGACATCTTCAGTTTGTCTGATAGTTTTAATGAGGGAAATTCATATTATAATATTATAATTCATGTACCTCATTTTGACTTACACTTACGTTATCCTCCTTTCCATAACATTACAGAATTGTAGGTCTGTTTTGCTGTATTCTTATGTGACCATTACGAAGTCTAGCAGAGACCGCTGTAACATATTAAATTACAATGAAAACCCCTGTATGTGCTTACATACTTAAATAACATTTAAATACTTCTGTATTTCAGCATCCCGTTGTAATTGTTCAAATTAGCGTCCATTGTTTATCTTCCGCCAAAATTGCGACACTTTTACATTCTACACTTCAACACTACATGTTTCGGCCTCAAACGGCCATCTTCAGGTGTTTTTATGTTACAGATATTTTACTAAAATTGTGTTAAAAATTGCTACACTGTTTTAATTCGTGTTAAAATCACACGCTGTAGGCTTCCTTTTAAGTAAAACGAGATAAAATCCTTTAACATTTCTGTTACATGTTATTTCACCTCGCCCAGGGTGTCGTCATTTTCGTAAATGTATCAAGGTGTTTTTCTCGGCAGCTTGCCCCTCACGTTCGTAGTCTACTTTCAGTCTTTGACTGCCATCTGTAATTTATAAATTCTTATATTAATGTTGTTTATATTTGTTATTATTATTATTATTATTATTATGTTATGTTATGTTTGTTTAGTTTTTGTACTCACATGCTGCTGGTTTGTGTGCGCTTCCTCCACAGCGTGTGGTGTTGTCTTTACTAGTGCTGATGAGGTGTAATTGTTCCTGTATTTATATTCTCTGGTTGTGAGGAGTGGGGAGTGAAGGGGGAGGGGGGTATAGTGTTGTGTTATGTAATTTTGTATAGTATTTCAAATAAGGGTTATGTATGTCGATGTTTGTGTCATTCACATGTATCTTTTTTATTAGTTTTGTAAATATGGTATTTCTCAAGTGTATTTAGATGTTTTCCTTTTTTTCCTCTTTGTTATGGTTTCCATGGTGCCTGTTGTTGTGCCGTACCTGTGTCCGGTATCCAATGTATGAGTCGAATATCCTGAGTTACTATTGTTACTTTTTATGTCGTGAATGTGTTCTTCATATCTCGTTTTGAATGTTCTTCCTGTTTGTCCGACATATTTTAATGGGCATTCTAAATATTTCATTTGATAGATTCCACTTCTATTATACTTATCTGTTTGTGACTGTGGCTTTAGTATATTTTGTATTGTGTTTCGCATACGGAAAGCCACTTTATTTCCGTATCTCTGAACAGTTTTGTGATTTTTCTTATTTCCTTTCCGCTATACGTAAAGGCTACCCACTTTGTTTTTTGTTGCTGTGAGTTTTCCTGTGTGTTTTGTTTTTGTTTCTTGTGAGGAGATATGTTGCTAGTTTATTTTCTGTCATTCATTGTTGTGTAATATATTTTGAATTGTGTTCATTTCTATATCTTTTGCTTTTCTCGTTATTGGGTATGTATACAATCGATTTAGTAAATAGTTTATGCCTGATCGTTTGTGTTCGTGTGGGTGGCATGAACTGTTTGGTATTATAATGTCAGTTTGCGTAGGTTTTCGATATATTGCAAATTCAAGGTTTTTGTCATTTCGATGTATTACTAGATCTAGGAAACCGATAGACTGATGCTCTTCTTTCTCTATGGTAAAATTTATAGTAGCGTGTGGTTTCGATAGTTCATCGATTAGTCGGTTCTCATGGCCTGTAATCCGGTTTTGGTATTTGTTAGCTTTTTCTTTGATCTCATCCGTTATGAAGGGTATATTGAGGTCTTCGTGGGTGGTTTTATTTGATACGTACCATGGTGCTCCTGTTATACCTTGTAAGGCGAGCATATAAATACAGGAACAATTACACCGCATTGGCACTAGTAAAGACAACACCACACGCTGTAGAGGAAGCACACACAAACCAGGAGCATGTGAGTATAAAAAGTAAACAAACATAACATAATAATAATAATAATAATAATAATANTTTATCTCGTTTTACTTAAAAGGAAGACTCCAGCGTGTGATTTTAACAATAATATAAAAACACCTGAAGATGGCCGTTTGGGGCCGAAACATGTAGTGTTGAAGTGTAGAATGTAAAAGTGTTGCAATTTTGACGGAAGATAAACAATGGACGCTAACATTTAAATACACTTGAAAATGTGGAGTTTGAAAATACGCACTCAAGTATCATACCACAGTGAATCCTGAGTACTGTCAGGATTTCTCTGAGTAGGGACAAGAATTTGTTTATAAGCTAACATTTAAGTTGTTTAAGAATGTTTTTACTTGTGTATTTACTTGTGATTTGTGTATTGAAACATAGATGGAACCGCATTTAAAAATAATTTTAGTTTTCGAAAATATTTCCTTCTTTTTCGATTTAGAATTTTTTAAATTTTAGAGGATGGATTTCTTTGTCTCCCTTCCATGTACGGGCCTATGGATTAAATCTACTTCTCTGGTTTTTCCTTAAAAGTCTGTCGAGTTATGGTCTGAATATTGTATAATCATTAAATCAGATTGGTAACATTAATTATGGTCGTATCTCTATTGACGGATCAACCTGCATGGATAGTGAAGGATAATCTAATAATTACATCATATGGTAACTTTGTGATACTATGGCAAGCTCTAACAAACTGAGCTAATGGGCCTGTTGGGTGAGGCACTATGCTACAAGCCAGAAGGTCGAGGGTTCAAGTCCCTATGAGGTCATTGGATTTTTTCAATTGACCTAATCCTTCCAGTCACGCTATGGCCCTGGGGTCGACTCAGTCTCTAACAGAAATGAGTACCAGGAATTAATTAAATAATTTTCGTAGGGAGTAAAGCGCGGCCGGCGCTTAAGGCTTACAACCTTACCGCCATCTCTGAGCATACTGTCTAGATAATGTGGGACCCTCAGCGTCTCAGAACCCTATGGGTCTTCAGGACCTGTTACAGGGATAGCTTTAATTTTTACCTATGGTAACTTTGTTTTCCGACCTTAAGGTTCATAACACGGTTATTTTAGAGGAAAATTACGCTCCAATAGTGCGAGATTTGAAGTTGACAGTAATAATTTATATTATGACATGCTATATTCAGGAAGTGCTCGGTTCAAATTCGGAAGGTACTTGTGTTGAATATCTGCTGGATCGCCAGTTATTATTGCAGAAGTTTTCTTGGTGTTCCTCAGTTCCTCCAGACGACTTCCAGGACAGTACCTTGTTTAGGCCATGACTAATCCCTCCACATCTTTATCATTGAGCAGTCCAACCACTGTGCAGTGTGTGTTGTTTAGTCAAGCTGCCGACAGTGCCATGAAATTAACCCATAGAGTAAGGAAACACCGCCAACAAATGAGGCTTTCTCAACTGGCCAACTGTTTCTTCTGGTTTCTTACTTTGTTTACTCTTCGACCCTGAAGATGGAGGCGATATTCACTTCTGAAATGTCGGACTCTCTCCCAACTCCACGGCGTTACAGCTCAGAAAATCATTCTCGTCCCCATCATAGGTCGGCGGTAGTTTACGCGTCAGTGGTCTAAATTATGTGTTTGCATCCTTCACACATAACCTCAATTCGTGATTAAGCTTTTGAGATGGTCCTGTTTAAAATCCTCGGATGTTGACCTGTCATGTAAGTCGGAAACAACTACAGTAATTTTAACCCAGATACAAGGACAGTTATTTAATAACATTTAATCAAACTAAGTGTATTCCTCTGTGATGTTGATCACACGTAACAGATAAATTCCCCTGGCTGGACCGGGAAGTATGAAGTTTTATGTGCGTGCGTGCGTGCGCGCGCGCGCGTGCGTTCATAGTCTCAACATAGGCCACAGTATTGTATATTCAGTGTGTCATTGCCACACACTAATGTAAATGAGCCAGGAATTTGAACCCTCTTCTCCTAATTGCAGTATCTCTCGCTATGTACATCTTGCCCCCGCAGTACAGAAGAGAAATGTTCTTGAAAACGTGTTCGTATCGTGAGGTTTCATAATGTAAACTCACTTTTCCAGTAATTTCCATGTCATGGAGAGGCGTTCTTTAGGAAAATTGTTTTTGGTAGACTGCTGTGATGAAGAAAGTATTATGATGAGGGTAGTACTCTGCACAATGTAAGACGAGAATCCGTGTTAGCATATTCACGGGCTAAGGACTTGGTTCGATTGCAAACAGGGGCAAGAGACTTTTTTTCTACTTCACAGTGTCCACACCGAATCTGGGGCCCACCCAGCCTACCTAATATGTACCTAGGGCTCTTTTCCCGGGAATAAAGCGGCCGGGACGTGAAGTTGACCACTCACCTTCATCTAGTACCGAGGTCAAAAAATGTGAACTATACCTCCGCTTCTCCATGCGTTTTCATGGCGTGTTGCTTAATTATTTAAGCACAGGGCAACCTTGCCTTTATGGAACATCAGTTATGATACAAGCAAGCTACACGTTTTGTTACGTTTTGTTTTTAAAAAGAATTGCGATGTATCCCAAAGTTCAGAGAGCCCAGATTTGTGTCCACGGTCACCACAGTTCGTACACGAACACCAAATAATGTTGAATTTGTGCTGGTTTCTAGATTACTCGTTCCGCTCGACACTTATGCGTTGTCTTGCGTCTTTCTGTTTTCTCTTGTAGGTTGATCTTGTATCTAGACGAGTATCTGTGTAGAACATTATTTAATAATACCAAACTATGAAAAATGAAATGAAAATGAAAAATGCAACATTTTAATATTTTACACGTAGGGTGTACGTTGTCATTAACATATGACCTCCCCAAATGTAAATATTGGCCAATGTAGATGAAAGAGGAGAAAAATAGAGGTAAAGTGAAGGAAAGCTATCCCTGTAACATACCGTAACGGTCCGTAGAGTTGTGATACGTCGAGGCTCCGACATTTTCTAGGCAGTGGCTCACAGATGGAGGTAACGTTGTCAGCCTTATGCACCGGCCGCCCTTTACCCCCAGGTAGATTCCTGGTACTCATTTCTGTTAGAGGCTGAGTCGACCTCAATGTCATAGTGTGGCTGGAAGGATTAGGTCAATTGAAAAATCCAGTGAACTCATCGGGAATCGAATGTAGAAGCAATATTATGGTGTTTATAATCTGTAATAAACACGAAAAGCTTAATCTATTTGAGATTAGTTTAATTAAAATCACTCTCTTCTGGGTCATAACGCCGTGTAGTCTTGTATATAGCTACGAACGCCTAGGAGGAACCTTCTGTCTCCATCTTCAAGGTAAAGTAAATAATTACCTATACCCTGAAAACGTTGGTACGTATTAGACTACGCGGCTTTAAATCTCAGAAAATCCATCTTAACATTGAAGGCCGTGAGAAACACTGATTTCGTGGAGGTTTCTTTGCTTTGTTTAGCAATAAAATGTTCATGTCCGTTTTCCTCCAAGGGGATATCGTCGAAGCCTCGTGATGCAATCCTCCTCTCAATCGTTTTTGTTATCAGGTCTCAGGAAACCTTTTAGTTTTTTGCCTAGTACCCTAATCCAATTTGAAGTCGGGGAAGGATGTAAGAGAGGCACCCAGAATATTAAACCGGGAAGAAGTTTATTGAAGGAATACAGTATAGTGTACAGGGTCTTATGCTCTTGGACTACATCGAAACTTCTGAGACGGTTAGCATTGAATGCTGAGAGTCTTTTTCAGGGTATCATCAGTCGCAAATGGAACATTTAAAACCCAAGCTGTTTGTACGTAATATATAGAGTTCAGTTCGTACCTCACAGGGAACACATTACGTCTCCGCTACGAAGCCCAGCCGGTTAACGCTGCTTAGGGAGACTGACGCTGTTTATTGTGAGAACCATACGGAACACATACACACATTTTATGAGTAGAATGAAGCGTTTAAGTGTGTTAAAGCATGCGGTGCATATGGTAACAGCTAGGCTCTGAAGAGTTCGTTTTGTCCACTCTTGTAACATTTTACGCCCGTTTATTTGAGGTTTTGTAGGGGCAAAAAACACGCACGGATAACCCAAGTTTCAAATATCATCAGGAGAGTGACGATTGCTGTAGAGAGAAATTATCTGATCCACATGAAAACAGAAATGAGGCAATTTTTCGTAAAATCTTGCAGCATTTTATTTTATGAAAATCGAACCAATAGTTCTCGAGTTATTTCATGTGATGGAAGGAGCAAATTTAACAGGCGCTCTGTAAGGTTGCGAACGCCCGTAGAAAACGCAGGGATAACGGAGAGTATACTGTATAGTGTTACTACGAGATCTGAGCATCCGGCATCAGAGACAGAGATTTGACTTCTGGGATGTGATGCATTGTGATCTATTAAAATTTGAGGTTCTCACAGCTGTGGTTGTGAAAAGTACTATCTTCTGAGATATAGCGCCGTGTAATAGTCCGTTAAAAGTCACCCAACGTTTCGGAGGAACATCGCTCCCATTTTCATGGTCGAAGAATAAGCCGAGCAAGAAACGGACGTGAAAGCAAGTTATCAATGTTTCGGAGGAAGCTGCTGCCTCCATCTTCCTCCGAAACTTTGCTAACCTACCAGACTACACCGCATCACAGAACTCTTAATATTTACAACTATGAGAACATCAAGTGGCACACACCTGTGTTAGGTAACCCAATTTGGAGCTGGTAACCATTGCATCAATAAAGTTTTATACATTTCCGATTTCATTAATGCTAAGAAAACTCTTCTTTAAAGGCACCAGTTTATGTATCGTGTATTAAAATATAACAGAACTGAATGCCCAGTAAGGTAAAGTTATCCCCATAAAAGGCCGTGGACGCTCATAGGGTTGTGAGACAATCGAGGCTCCTACATTTTCTAGACAATCGGCTCACAGATGGCGGTAAGGTTGTCAGCCTTACGTGCCGGTCGCCCTTTACCCCCCACCCCCCAGGAAGATTCCTGGTACTTGAGTCGACCCCAGGGCCATAGTGCGGCTGGAAGTATTAGGTAAATTGAAAAAAAAATCCACCTCATCGTGACTCGAACCCGCGACCTTCCGGCTTGTACCATAGTGTCTCAACCAACTACGGTACCGCGTACCCCTTAGTAGTCAGTAAGGAGAGTTTACGTCAGACTTATTTTTTGTTCAGTTAAGCATCATACCATGAAGACATATGAGTAAATGGAAGCATAGCTCCACGCATAATTATCTTCGCCATTAGAGCCACTGTCAACCGTTGGATATGAGGCTGGGTGAGTCTCAGCGCCGGCCTAGACTTGGGACGAACGGAAAATTATCTGACCCCTGTCGGGAATGGAATGCAGTTTCTTCCATCGTCAATCCCATAGGCTACTCATTATACAGATAGAGTTTTGTCAATTTAGACATATGCACTTTTTGTTTGGAACGGTGTTAAAAGCTTAAGAAGTTCTTACGCAATGCATTGACTGCTACAGCTGGGTACGTTTAATTGGATCAGGGAAAGAATGAACGCGGCCGGTGCGTGTTTAAGTCAGCCGCTTGTCCCCTTCACCCCCCCCTCTAGCACACCCTTTCTAGCCACTTACAAACCAAGAACGCAGAGGGAAAAAGAGAGAGAGGGCGAATATTAGCTACAATACACGTGACAACAGGTGGAAGTAGGGGAAGGCATGCAGAAGGGAGAAGCTAGGCTGACAGATGGGTAGGGGGGATTCTGTGTATATTTTCTCTCCCAACTTCGGACCTTAAATGAGAAATGACTACATATCACAGGTACTTAGATCCTTAGGAACCAGAAGTGGCCGCAGTACAAGGTACTTAGTCCCACCCCACTAGCAATAAAAAAAAGGTCTTTTTCTACGTAATGAATTTTTTTCTTAAGCCTGTAGGACCGAGCATCAAAAAATATATTTAAAGTAATTCTAAAGAACTTCATAACCAATTTGTAACAAGCTCTCTTATGTTTTAAAATGATCTTAATTCAGAAATAATGCCAAAGACGTGAAGACGTGAATACTTTCAGAATATTTTTATGCAGCCCGTACGAAACCTCTTATTTTTTATTTTTACCTTCTCTAACAAGCTCTGAATTCAATCACAATATACAGAGAAGCTCTCTCAGTCGCAATGATAGTATTGCACTACAAAACAGCAGTCTCCAGTCAACAACCTCTAACGCACGACCTAATTCGCCCTGCCGGAAAAAGGGTAGATGTGCATTTTCTAATGAAAGAAATTTCATACAAGAATGGGAAAACAGTTCTTCTGTAAATAGTGAAAGATCCAGGAAAAATAATATAGAAATTTAGATGCATTTGTCACAAGCAATTGAAAATACTTGTCTACGTGTACTTACCTTCATATTTTTACGTAACTTAGGGTTAGCGAGTTGAAAACTGAGTTAACATCCCTAGCTCAATATCCACAGATAACTTATCGATTGGTCCATGCTTGCATGTTATGGCCCTTCGGGGACACCTTAAAACTGCGATTCCACTGAATATGCACATTAAGAATTTGGAAAGTTCTGGAAAGACATGTTGGTAGAATAAGCGCCATCACGACAATGGCCTAGAAGTGTGTTTCATCCGGCAAAGTTGAGAACTCTAATAACAACTAACTGTACTATTGAAACACTATTGTTACTTCCATCTTCTGGTCCTACCGTAGCTAGCTGTGATCAATTTCATTTGGTTTCTACGGAAACGCTGAGCCGACAAACAGCGCCCTGCTTTAAATTTATGATACTAACCAACTAAACTAACTTCAAGGAGTTGAGCTCTTCTTGAGAAGCCGCCAATTTTCCAGCTGCGCAAGAGCTCCCAGCATTTTATGGAACCCAAAGTTTCATTACCCTCCACTGGTCCCTATCCTGAGATCAGATCGATGCAGTTAGATTTATGCATATTTTCAGTTAAGGGTGAGTGTAATAGTTGAGGGTCCCTAAAGTCGACAGCCTGTGACAGAAAGGGGGGGGGTGTAAAGGGCGGCCGGCGCGTAAGGCTGACAACCTCACCGCTATCAATGAACCGATTGTATAGTGGGATCCTCGACGTCTCACAACCCTATGGGCCTCCACGACCTCTTACAGGGATAGCTTTACCTCTTATTAAACTTGAGTTACGCACTTACTGCACTCAACATCGTCGTTTAAACAGAACTGGATATCAAAATAAAGAGTATTATCGTTGTTGAATGTGACACCGTGTGTTTTGGCAGAAGTTAACCAATCGGAGGAGCGTGAGGTCTTAATCTCTAGAATCCGAGCACGTCGAGAAAAGAAGCAAGCAGACTGCACGACCTCACATCCTAGAAAGTTCTAGTCTTCAAAAGGACCTGCCTGTACTACTATACTATACAGCTAGTACGTGTATGTAACTCCTGCATTCGGCTCTACGCTACATAAAATTCTGAAGCTACAGAAGCCTACGCTCTGGAATCCTCTTTTATCTGTGACTTCGATATGAATCCCTATTCGCCATTCACAACACACAAGATGCACAACAGACGAAACACATGTACCTCATCAAAAGTAAGAACGAAAACATGAAACATTACCATAATCCGCATAGTGTACAACGCAACACGGCATGAAAAATAACGACCGGACCAACTTAATCGATATCACGAGACAACACTGATGAGAAGACTGTTCAGGAGCCATACAGTGACAATACACACAGAACACTATACACGATATTTGACGCTACTGAACATAAGGGACATAGGGACAATATAAAAAAAAAACAATTATTAATATTTCCGTCATGTACTCACATTTGAAGTGAACCAACAGCGTGAGACTTGGAAAAGAACTTGTTATTTTAGCATAAATTTTTAGCGACACATATTTTAACCCTTAACACAACAGTATCAACACAATATAATTAATACAGTCGACCAAGTAATTTCACAATGTGTATAAGTTTAAAGATTGTAAACATTTATTAGTGTAGCAGTGAAGCGATAATTTATGTAAATAGCCTGATGATGATAAAATAACTCGAAACATAGTGAGTAATGTGTACAATTAATACAGTTGTACTCGTACACAAGTTCTGTTGACAGAACCTCTCATCAGTTTAGGGTGCTCTCATTTTGAGAGCTGCGGTTAGATGCTTCGGAATTGAAGGAATAATTAGACTCCTGAGAGAAAATTGAGCGTATCTTTTCAACTGTAAAAGGAAAAGAAGGGCAGGGCTGCTTGCTATCAAACAGTGTCCAATCATTGGCGTCGGCAGGGAATGGGTAACTTAGTCATCTTCCCCCCGTCCCCCTAGGATTTTTTTTTTAAAAATCAAAATTGAAAAAATGAAGGAAGTGTACCAGAGAAGGTTGAGCACAATTGGTGGCGCCAGCTGTGTTCCGTATAGAGACCCACAATTCCAGGTCGATCTATCAAATAACCTTAAACGGCCTATACATAACTGTTTACGTATATTTCCTGGGTGTTCCCCTGTAAATAATCCTGGTGGTGCCCATGTGTTCAGTACCAAGTCCTCAAGCAAATTCGACCTGCCGTGTGAGTATCATAATATTGCTTTTAATAAACACTGAATTAGTAAGAATTCATCCAGAATGCACGTTTTATCCATGTAATAAATGTATATCGTTATGCTGTTTTATGATCTTCCATTATCAAAATTGTGATTATGTCATATTATAATTGGTGTTGTGTCATGTAAGTTAGTTACGAATATTTATGTGAAATATTTTATGACAGCGGTGCTAAGCGAAGATGGGTATCTTACCGAGATACTCTGAGTTGTGATACGAAAGGGCGGAAGTAGTTAACAAGTTTAAGCATAAGCTTTATCCAGTTCGTATATATAGAGATTCAGTTCCTACCTCACAATAAACAATTCGTCTGCATTGCAAAGACCAAGCGGTTAATCCTCTTTAGGGAATTAATCGCTGTTTGTTGTGAGAATCATATTGTGAAACCCATAAATACAGTGTCTGGGATAAGTGCAGAGATTTTGAATGTTAAAGCATATGATAAGTTGCTACTTTATAGTGTTAACGTTTAATTAAAATTGCGTATTGTTGTAGACAAAGTTATCATATTTGAAACTGCTGTGAGATGTCTAGTATACACATATTCATAAAGATGTCGAAGGGATCAAACTTTACATAATTTTGCAAAGAAAGAATATTTGTGAAACATGTAGACATATTCAGTTCCAAAAGAATACCTCGTTTTACCACGAAAACGTATGAATCAACATTCCATTGGGTAATGACATTGATAAGTTCGACATATTAGTTTCAAATTGTAACTTTATCGTGGTCAAAGAAATATACCGTATTTACGCATGTATAGGCCGCATATTTTTTGCCAAAAATTCAAGAGGAAAACTGGGGTGCGGCTTATATTCGAAATATTCGAAATCACACTTCATTTTAAAAAAATCATATTCATAATTAGTAATACAGGGTGTTCTACTCCTGAAATAATATTCCAAGAAAATTATTTTTTCTATAATTTCTGTCTGAAAATTGTGCTGCGGCCTATACACGCACGCGGCCTATACATGCGTAAATACGGTATTTACTTGAAATGTTAAATATCTGTAAGTGAATTTTACTGTTTAGAATTTTAAATAATTTAAAATATGTATTTTGCGTTGATGACCAATAGACATAAGAGCTTCCTACAACAATAATGCTGTGTCTAATATAATTTAGTTATTTAAATTAAAAACATATAAAATAGCATTTTAATATTATTTGTTAAAACCCTTTAAGGTATGTAACTAATCCAAAGATGTAGGCACGAGGTTCTTTGTCACGGAAAAGTGAATGAACTCTGACAACAATTACGTTACTGCAACTTACCGTTCTCCATCTAGGAAGTGCGCTTACCGTGCCCCGTCGGATGCTTTTCTTAGCTTGGATATTTAACTACGCTGTCAGTTTCGAGCTTACATAGAGCCGATAATAGGATGATTAATGAATGTGAAGCAGTTTGTGGCGACTGGCAGAGTACATTCAGTTTTCTTACGGTGCTCTCTCTCTCTCTCTCTGGAATTAAACCTCATGGTTTTATCTACTCCTTTTTTTAAGTGATATTACTGCACAGACTTTAGAAACTCCATTTAATCTCACCGAATAATACTGTTAAATGCATCTACATTTTGAAATTTAGAGTTTGAGATTGCTCGGTCGGTATAGCGACTAAAATTCGATTACCGATTAATCTTGGGCTAGTTTCTGAGCAGAAGAAAGATTTTCTTTTGCTGCACAGCACCCGGACCACCTCTGTAGTTCACCCAGCCTTTTTCTAGTAGGTACCAGGGGCTCGGTTCCTGTGGGTTAATGCAGCCGGGGCGTGGAACTATACTTCCACTGTCCAATGTGTTCAAGTAATGATGTGCTTCATTAAACACACGGAAAAATTTAAATGTCATATCTGTATGTTACTTCAGCTACAGTAACAGAGCTGTAAATTAAGAGATCGTAGCTAAGGTATCTTCTTCTGAATGTTCTTAGTTCGTTGTTTCATATTGAAAACAAAATTACAATTCATGTGTATGTCATTGTGAAAACTAAACGAGTTTAATAATTTAGTCCATCTTTTACACTTTTGCTTTGTTCTTCTGTGGCATTACTGGAGCGTTTCATTGTAATTGTTAAGACATTCCATTGTTATTTATTAAGAACCCATAATTGATGTATTAAAACTGCTGAAATTATTAATGTGAATCCATGACTGAAAGAAGGGGCCCCACATATCAACAATAATACTACTATTTTTCTACTCGAAAGTTGTGGACATGAGGAAAGAGTTGGGAATGCTGTAATCTCTAAGCAACAGTATAAATAAATTTTGTGCTATCTGATAAAGCATTTGGTCTGTAATTGATATAACCTACACAATCCATTTCACGTTTAGACGCCAGGCCAAAATGGCGTCACAGTTGCTTCCAAAGCGTTAATAAATTCCAATGATGCACGGCGTGCTCTGATATACAGTAAAGATGTGAAACAATATGAAGAGCTTTGTGTTCGAGCTATGCCGTTGTTAAACTTAACTTCCTTATCCTTTATTCAGCCAAGTGCCGGGCCATAGACGAAGTCTATGCTAAAGCTAAACCTAAGGTCTAAGGCTACTGAAGATATGAAAACTGAAGACGTGAGGTATTGTCTGTCCAGGGCTATCGCACACTCCAGGGAAGCGAATAAAGAGTAGTGATTTGGAAGGAATGTAAGGGGGCCCATACACGTATCAGTCTGGCTCGCGAGTACGACTCGGCTCGGGTTCCAATGAGCCAAACTCGTCCGTGTGTGGGTGGCCACGCTCATACATGTGAGGTGAAATTAATCCGAGCCCGACTCCTCACCGAACCGGACTCGCGAGCCAGACTCGTACGTGTATGGGCCGCCTAAAAGGAAGTTGTAGTGACCTAGTTTGAGGAAGTATCTTAGAATCTGTCTGGATAAAATGAGGACAAGCACGACGAACGTCGGTCAGTAAAGTCACTGTCGTTGCCGAGATCCTAGCCGGACAATTGCCAGTTACAGGCCCGAAGTGTTCCCGCTTGAACCATCTTGTTCTGCAGTTATTCTTAAGGTGTGGAGTGTAATAGTTGCTGGAAACAAATAGTAAAGAATTCCTACATTCTTATGGAATCCCAACTTCTTTTTCCACTTTCGTAAGAGGCTGCATCTGACCCTTACTGATCCTTATCCGGAGCTAATCACTGCAGTGCACGTCTTCACATCCTGTTTATTTGAAATTTTTACTATTTTTTCCGTTCAATTTATCCAACAAAAATAATATGCGCTTCTTACCTCCCTCATAAGCACAAGAACAGGCTGTCACGTATCATTGGCTTTCTTTAAAAATCGCTTTTGTCTTAATAATAGTGACTGGCTACGGGCTTGACGACTGAGGGGTCGGAATTCGAGTCCAGGTGGGGTCAAGGATATTCACTTCTCCATGTCATCCAGACCGGCTCTGGTCTCCACCCAGCCTCCTATCCAATGGGTAACGAGAGCCCATTCCCGGGAGCGTGACGCTGACCACTCGCCTTCAACCAGTGCCGAGGTCAAGGAAACGTCGATCTATACATCAACTCTCCCATACGTTTTCATGGCGTAGTGTTTAATTAGTTAACTTTCTTTTTCCTTGGCACTACAGCCCCAGTGGGCCTAGGCCTACCTCCATGAACTTCTCCGTTCACAATTAGTTAACTACAGGGATAAATTTACCTTATACCTTACCTTAGTCTGAATACTCTCCAAAGGTGTCTCCACCTTGTCATGATGGTGGGGCTTGCGTGACTCTGTGACCTGGAGAGGTATGCCGGCAGTAGTTTAACTACCTGTAGGGTCACCCATGCCGGAAAGGTCAAAGGGTAGAGTCCAGACTAGAGAGGTATCTCCATGTTGGGGGCTGGGCATGAGGCTAACAACCACATCCTGTAAAAAGAATTTTGTTAAGCACCTAACAGCCAGCCTCGGGTCATCATGCGTGGGTCCATTCCTATGGCAGCATGCATTGGTCGTGGAGACTGGTTGTAGAGGAGGCCAAAACACCCACGGATGTAGCGTCTAGTGGTTGGTAGGTAGGTAGGTAGGTAGGTAGTTAGTCTGAAAACAGGAGACGTTGCAACGTTTTGCTATCTACAGTATACATTCCGTGTTTATATTTATTCTTAAGGTTTCTAGGGGCCCAAGTATCGGCAGTATGTAGTAGGCGTGGTATTTAAACACGGAAGAAAATTTTTCTGTGGTAGGGATATACATATAAAGTAAGTAAGTAAAGTAAAGCTATCCCTGTAACAGGCCGTGAAGGCCCATAGGGTTGTGAGACGTTGAGGGTCCCACATTATCTAGACAATCGGCTCAAAGATGGCGGTAAGGTTGTCAGCCTTACGCACCGGCCGCGCTTTACTCCACAAGAAAATTATTTAATTAATTCCTGGTACTCATTTATGTTAGAGGCTGAGTCAACCCCAGGGCCATAGTGCGGCCGGAAGGATTACGTCAATTGAAAAAAATTCAATGACCTCATCGGGACTTGAACCCGCGACCTTCCAGCTTGTAGCATAGCCCCTCAACCAACTACGCTAATACTAATAAATAATAAAATACACACTGCACGTACTTCGAAGAAAGGCAACAATATCTGACTTTACTGGATTTTAAAAACTCTGTAATCGACCTCCGAACGTTAAAGACCTAGTTTATATGGTCTTCGGAACCGCGTTTCATTTGTTCGCATGTTACGTAACGCTATCTGTCGATAAAATTCTAAGATAGAAACTTGACGCTGTTTTGTCCTATAATCGTGTGCCTGTTAGGAGATTATAAAGTCGTTAATAACAGGAATGTTTTCATATAGCATGCGCGTATATCTTTTAAAATATAGAAACGTTCCATGTAGAATGAATCAAGCTCCATGTCATTACTAATTCTTCTGTTACTAAGTGCAATACAAAATGCGTAAGAGACAAATGACTGCAGTGGAAGCTTGTCCGTTCAACCGGTGAAAGTTTGTGTGCGTATTGTGAGGCAGCTGTGCAGGTCGACTCGTGTTTCACTGCTGCAGTAGTCTGCATACAACAGTAAGTAGCTTTAATATAGTGATTTTCCCATTGATGTCCTATAGTAGAATATGTAAAAAGTAAAAGTAAAGCTATTTAGGAAAATTATTTAATTAATTCCTGGTACTCATTTCTGTTAGAGGCTGAGTCGACCCCAGGGCCATAGTGCGGCTGGAAGGGTTAGGTCAATTGAAAAATCCAATCACCTCATCGGGATTTGAACTCGCGACCTTCCGGCTTTTAGTAGAATATAGAATATTTTACGTAAATTTTCGCAATTTCTATGCTATTCGGATCAGATTTTGTACTTAACCGTTGTTCTATGCTCACTTTAACAGTTTTCGTCTAGGGAGTGCTGTATCATGCTTAAAATATGGAACGATTTCAACAGTAATAATATGTTACAGATATTGTATCAGAATTACGGTTTTTGTATATCACAATGGAGAGTCTCAATACTTTTATGTTGAAGCTGGATTCATCAACAGGTGGCCCGCGGGTCGCTGGCAATTCTCCGCTTCACTTTTACCGATCCACGAATTATAGTTGACGCATTATGCACATTATATTGGCATTAGTAACTGAATTATGGTTCATTAGTTTCACTATGAAGCATTTCAATATTTCTATGTTAAAGTTATATTTATCAACAGGTAGCCCTCACTAATGGAATGGTAGAATTTTATTGACGTTTCGGAGGTACCTATTGCCTCAGTATTCAGGGTTGAAGAGTAAGGCAGGCATTCACGGACGTACTTGGTTTGCTTGCTTCGTCCCTCGGCCTGCTCGCTTTGCGAGGTACTTAACATATTTTCGGGTAAATCAACTCAACCGCCACGGTAGCGCTGCAACCATGGAAGTTTATTTGGAAAAAAAGTCGTCCATATAAATAACACCGTTATTCCTAGCAAAGAAGAAGTTAAATACCTCGGAATGCATCTAGACTGCAAAATGACGTGGAAATGCCAAATAACAAAAAAACGTAAACAAATAGATTTACTGACCAAGCAGATGTCCTGGCTTATAGGCAGAAGATCAAAACTATCCCTCGAAAACAAAATCCTTATATACAAAACAGTAATTATTCCAATCTGGACTTACGGCATCGAACTCTGGGGATGTGCCAGTAAGACCAACAGCAACATTATCCAAAGATCACAATCGAAAATCCTAAGGATGTTAGTCGACGCACCTTGGTATGTGTCAAATGAAACCCTACATCAAGACTTCAAATTAAAATTCGTGAAAGAAATCATCCTGGACAGAAGCCGCCAACACATGAGCAAAATTGAAACCCACGAGAACGAACTATTGCAACCACTCAGGGAGCCAATCAACAATAGAAGATTAAAAAGGAAATGGCCAAATGACCTGATATAAAACAAATCAGCTTCTGAAGAGGTAATGTCGATGGACATTTTCCTCGCATGACATGTAATAGTCCTTAGCGAAACCATTAACCTATAGAATGTACGTAATTCTGATTGTTAATAAATAAGTTCCTCCGAAAAAAAAAAAATTGGAAAAAGCAACATTCAAAGCCTGGAGTTTCAAGGTTTTTAGATATTTAAAAACAAATTCTAACCTTTCCGAAACAGAACTAAAAACTTACTCTTGTGGAATTGTTGGAGGGAGATTGTAAGGCAATGCTTTTAGAAATAAATTCGTAACCACGGAAGAGCTAACATGGACAACAAAATGGCGATAAATTTTAATGTTACTTGGTTGATTCTTTAATACGTGGTTTTGTTCCTTCTAAATGTTATCAAACTACACGGCGTCACATCCCAGAATATAGTTACCGGTGTTAGAAATGCAAATCTCACATAGTAAGATCACATTTATTTATTTTTGTGTAGCTGTACAACCTCTTAAGATTCGAAGAATCACCAAACGTTTTTCAGACGTAAAACCCGTCTGAATAGCGCGTTATATTGTATCAGAATATTGACGGTAATATGGTGCTTGCTCGAAGTTAAATTGGCATATCAAAATTCTCGTCAGAATTATGAAGGAATACTTGACATGGTGAATTATGCATGTATGGCAACATGGGTGGTCAGATATCAGTAGAGCGACCGTCACTTCTTTGCTATTGACAATCAAGGGGTTACGTCTGGGGTCAAATGGCAACACTCCAGCTTGAAATTTTAAGTCTGCCGACATGTAACGAAGCGTTATATAGAACTCACGTCTGCGCAGACTCGTGCAGACTGCAGAAGGAAATGTTATCGCAACAGAACTTCATAGAGCAGAGACCGTCTTGAAAAGTCAATAGTTGCTCAGCTAGTCTGGAAATTTCCTCCCATTTTACGGAACAAAAAGATGCATTACTGTGTTTACACGGTCCCTGTCCTAAGCGAGTTGAATTCGGGGTGCACTTTCCAATTCAGTTGCTTTAAAATCCAATTTAATATTATCCCCCATGGACACGCTTGAAGTGTTACATTCATTTAAGGGACTAAACAATACCAATTTTCATACCCTTCAACTACCACTGTACCACTGCTGTAAGTCAAAGTCAAAGTTATGTTACGACCGACGGTCAGTCGGTCACTCTGTCTTGGAATGAAGTATCCATCCGGCGCTTAAGACCAGATCTTTATTACTGCCAGACAGTCTCAGGTTTGTCGATGTAGGGCACCCTCTCTGACGAGAGGACGGGTCTGTCGTTTGCCAGAGTCACAGCCCGCAGTAATAAGTCTGTTGTCAGTGTGTACACTTTACATTTTACATATTATTAAACGTATGTATATAAAAATTCTCCTTGTCAAAGTCAAAGTCAAATTGCGACTGACGGTCAGTCAGTCAGTCAGCCAGTCAGTCAGTCAGTCAGCCAGTCAGTCAGTCAGTCAGCCAGTCAGTCAGTCAGTCAGCCAGTCAGTCAGTCAGTCAGTCAGTCAGTGAGTCTTGGTGCCGAGCCCCATCTGGGGCTCATGACCAGATATTAATTATTACCGTTTGACAGTTAAGTCTTGCGTCTGTGGGGCGCCCTCTATGACAAGAGGACGGGTCTGTCTTTTGTATATGCTGCTGGCCCTTGCCAGTGCAGTCTTTCTTGGGTGCACGTCCCTTAGGACTTGGAACCATATTTTACCGTCTCAGATTTGAGACTTCACTTTTTGTCGCCTCCTACGACTCCCAGGGTCACGGTGGAGGTATTCGACATTCTTATCAAAGTCAAAGTCAAATTGCGTGTTCTCGTTATATAACTTCGGGGCGGACCCAAGAGAAAACACATCCATCGGTATAGCTTACTTATTAATTGCCGCAGGAAGGTGTTTACTGAGTAGTTACCTAGCAATGGACGTCTACTCTGGCGTCGCTATTACGGCTTTCAGGCTTCATGTCACAATATCTTCAATGAGCTCACCATCACTTCCTTCCATACCTTTGCAGTTCTCTACTCGCCTTCATCCAAGCATTCGATCCAGTACTGTCTGAGTTACCGATACCGTCCTTAAATAAACAAATGAGTTTCTAATTTATATACAAGATTTCAGATTCCGTAAACATGTTGACACTGTGAAAACGGAAAAGTCATTCTGTCTTTCTAATAAAGTTGGCAAGAACAAAGCTTGAAGAAAATTGACGTCAAGTTGCCTTTGTTTCAGCAGTAAACAACGTTGCTATTCAGGTTGTTTACCTAATCTTAGTGTCACGAGATGTTAGACAAACTGTCATCTTCCGAAGGAAGCCGAAATCTCGTAAGAGGAGCGGGTCAGTGACACTTGCCACCCGTTTGGTTTTATTCAGTGTGTTTTAAAAGTTCTGGCATGTATCCCTGAGACTCATCTTGTGTAAACGGAAGAGAAAACTGCTACTGAAATGTAACATCTCAATAGCAGACACCGTCTTCATCATGCTCTTGTTTCTTCAAGACTGCGGTCACAGTGTGAAGTAACTACAACCTGATCGAAAACTTCTTTCACTACATAAGCATTATGATGAGGAAAATTTACCGCTGTAAATGGACTATGTTTTTAATATTAATTCTTTTATCGTTAATCTGGTTAATCCATGATTAATCTATAAACTTATCTGTGTGTATTAATAATGTTTTACATCAATTTATACGAATTTTATACATGTAATCTTAAGACTAAACGAAAGATGACCCAAAAGGCGACATTACGTTAATTGTACACTAGAGAGACGCATCTGAAATTCATAGAGCGCAAGTCGCTCATCTGATCAAGAAATTCACCTCTTTGTATGGAACCCAAAGATCCATTGCCGTGTTCACAAGAAATCGCTACCGGGCCCTGACGCGAGCCACTTGAATCCAATACAGTTGTTGACATCCTGTTCCTTTATGATTGATCTTAAATTTATGCTTCTTACATGGAATCTCAGGGTTCATTATCGTCTCCAAACCAGTCCATCACTGGACCGAAGCCTGAGACTGTCAATGCAGTTCACACAACCGAGCGAGTTCGCTCAGTAGACTCCTGTTTCGGAGGTACTGGGTTCGAACGCCTATCATCATAGAGGTTTTTCTTTGTTTTCCTCAGCCCCCTAGGCATATTCCGGGATAATACTTCGATTGAACCAGAATCGCTCTTTCCTAGGTAAAGTTGTCCTTGCGCTTAATTAGATAAGGACTATATCATGAAGACATATGGAGGAGCGGAGGTATAGCTCCACTCTTCTTGACCTTAACACTAGATGGGGGTGAGTCGTCAGCTTCACGCGTTTGCCGCTTTACACCCCCCCCCCCCCCAACGGGAAACATTCAACGGTACCCCTTGAATAGGAGGTTGGGTGAACCATAGAAGCTGTCTGAAAGATGAAGAGAAGAGAAAAATCTTTCCCCTGCGGAATATCGAACCCAGGCTCTCCACCCCTTAGCCCGTCACTATACCGACTGAGCTATCCCAACTCCACCTCTTTCTCGTAGACTATTTTTATAATTCGTCTGTCATCCTACCATTCGAGGATGTACGAGTATATCGTGACTGCTGACCATGTCCTTATGTAACCCACAGCCCTCAGTTAATACCTTTATATAGCGGCCTCCGTAGTCTAGAGGTAACGTTCCCACCACATGACTCGTGGTACGAGGGTTCAGACCCGGCGGAGGTCGTCGAATTTTTAAGGGCGGAAAAATTCAGGGAACAAGTCCTCCGGGAGGGACTTTAAGCCGTGTGTCCCGTGTCGTAGCTTTACGGGACGTAAAAGAACCTCATATCTCCAAAGGAGGTCACTGAGCCAAATTCAAGGATGTTTCCCGCCCAACAAGTAGTCTCTAACACCTCTGATAGATGGGGGAAGCATTATAGATACCGCCAAGCTAGTGGAGGCCGAACTCGCTGGCTCGGTCGGGACTGATGGTACGCACCAATATCGGTAGGATATAGAGACTGGTAGAATATCATAGAGGGAATCACAATGGACCAATACTGGTCTAAGTGCATGGGGAAACCCACCCTCTCCAATAACTAACTAAGTAATACCTTTATATACCTATACCTCAGTATAGACGAAGTTCCGAACGATATTCGAACCGAGCCCTCCCCCTCCATTATGAGTTTATGAGTTTAGACTCCAACGTGCTCACTGCATACGTCTATGTCTCCCAGTCTCTTTACCTTCTTGCTGACTAGCAGTTTGCAGACTGCTCGGTTCACATTTCCCTATCATGTGCTGAACTCTCCCGAGCGGAAGTCCAAGTGTCTTTAAGTAGGCCGTTGTCACGATTTCAGATTGTTTTAGCCTTTGTAATTAGATCTCCTTAAAGTTCACAACTTTGCCTCTCGAACTCCATTATCATTGAGAATTTCATATCATATCTCGTTTCCGGTTACAGAACATTGTAGTCGAGTGTTTAGCGAACTTGTCTCGTATTTGGAAGGTCCCGGGTTACGAAACCGGCTTTCATTCCAGGCAAATGCTGGGATAGTACCTTAAGATAAACCGAGACCTCTTCTATCCACATCCTCACCCTTGTCTCCTTCCTCTCTCTTCCTGCCTCAGATATCCTCTTTTACGACTTCTTGCAGTTCTGTCTTCTGGTTCTGGTGTTGTCCAGAAACAGGATGAACTATATTGTCACGTATCAAGGGGTTATCGTTGCTTAAAGGACGGGTTTTGGATTTGATGATCGAATTTATTGGACATTTATACGACTTGTTACAATATTTCACAATATTTCCAACTGAACTGAACTGAACTGAAGTGAACTGTCAGTTATGCCAGTCGAGTCTTATGTTGCGGCCGACGGTCAATCGGCCTGTATGTCTTGGAATAAAGCACCCATCTGGGGCTTACGAAAAGATTTCTATTACTGTCAGGCAGCTGCGGGTTTGTTGCCATAGGGCGCTCTCTCTGACGACAGGACGGGTCTGTCGTTTACAATTGTTGCTGGCTCTCGCTAGCGCAGTCATTCTCGGGTCCGAGTACCGTGGGACTAGCGACCATATTTTACTGTCTCAGATTCGAAACTTCCTTTTGTCGCCTCCTACGCCTCTCATGGCTACGGTGGAGGCGGTCTACCCCGCCTCTACACGAGATTGTCACATATTCTGGGTTACTCGTTATACATGTAGCCTCTGGGCGAAATCCACAGAAAACGCGACCATTTCCTAGCAATGGACGTATACTATAGTCGCGTATTGTTACACGCATTACTTAGCAACGGGCTGTTTACCTCGAATGTGTCTCTGCTGGAAGGTGTTTAACGAGCCGTTGCCTAGCAATGGGCCTATACGCCACAATATTATTCTGGGTTGCCTCTTAGGCCTCTTTACTGTAAAATTTAGTTATAATGATCTTCTCTGTTTCTTTGTCCTATCCATTCGTTTTACACGGACAAATAATTATAGTAATTTCTTTCTAAATCTCTTTAAAATTCCTGGTACTCATTTCTATTAGAGGCTGAGTCGACCCCAGGGCCATAGTGCGGCTGGAAGAATTAGGTCAATTGAAAAAATCCGATGACTTCATCGGGACTTGAACCCGCGACCTTCCGGCTTGTAGCATAGTGCCTCAACCAACTACACTACGGAATTAATTAATAATTTTCCTGCGGAGTAAAGTGCGGCTGGCGCGTAGGGATGACAACCTTACCGCCATCTTTGAGCCGATTATCTAGAAAATATGGGGGCCTCGACGTCTCACAGCCCAATGGGCCTCCACGGCCTGGTACAGGGATAGCTTTACTTTACATTTTTAAATGTCTTTAAAAACTCCTAATTATAATATTCATGTTGTCCCTCGGCACTTCTCAGTATTTGCTATTGTAGGCTATAATTCGTAAAATGCCTTATCATCGAAGCTATGTACGCGGTACAGTTGATGAAGCTTAATAAAATAAACGAATAAGCAATGTTTCTCCAACGAAAGTTTTGAAACACCTCTCTCTGCTTTCAAATTTGAACCTCTCATTAAATTTGCACACGGAAAATACGTTTCATTAATTTGTAAATTAATTACCGGCTCTGTCCATAACTAGGAATATACGGTGCCAAATGATTTGGTGGTAGTCAATTATGAAAAAAAATACAAAAAACAAACTCCGTGGTTTTAGTTCGCAAGCGAACTATACCAACCGAGCGACCACCGCTTATCGGCGAAGTTTAGTGGACACAGCGTGTCGCGTGGTCAGGGCAACGAATCCTCACGGCCTTTAATTTCGGTTTTCTAGACCGAAGCCTCTATTTTTTCAATCAATTAGCTCCTCAGTTATCCTCACGAGGTTGAGTCGACCTCGTTCCCTACCCACTACTTATCAGAAAATTTGGTAGCGCCGGAATCGAACCCGGAACCTCTGTATCTGTAGCCAAATTATGAATTATAAAGGATATAAAGCAAACGGTCGCTGCATAATTTCAGTAATTATCCAAGAATTTACATGGAGGAACTGAAGAAAACAAAGAAGGACCTCAGTCGGGACAGTAGATTCGAGTCGGTGACCTTCTGATCTTTACTACTTGAGTCATCTTGCTTGAAGATGGTTCATATGGAATTAATAAAATTCCCTAAAATATTTCCAGTAGGAAACAGAAATTGGTACAGATGTAGGAGCAGAAACATATGCTAAGTCAATTCTGTGAGTCTGGTAGCATTTTCACTGACACAGAAATGAAACATGCCCACAGACTGTTTGCGTAAAACCCACGCACTTCTTGCAAGTCGCACCTCATTTACGGTCTGCTTATTCTGGGATAAAGTCACAGAAACGGAAAGATTGATGGAACGTTTGTTAGGGAGATGACTGATGAATCCAAACACTCATCACGTTCTTTAATCTGTATTTCACATGGATCATCTGTCCGTGCCGTTCGGAAAGCAGAAATACCCAGATCGACAGGGATTGCAGGGGAATATGTTCATGTTTGTAAACATGTCAGACAAGCCTCCGAATAACCTTAAAACGTTTAAAGACTGTAAGTACAGTGAAGGTATCCCTGTGATTAACCAGTTAAGCACTACGCAATGAAGAAAAATGCGGGGAATAATGTAGACCCGCTTATATTGAACTTCGGCACTAGTTTGAGCTCAGTGGTCAGCTTCACGCACCGGTCGCTTTACACCCTAAAAATACGCCCCCGTATCCATTGGATAGGAGGCTGTATGGCCCCAGAGCCGGTCTGGACTCCGTGGAGAGCAAATAAATTCTGTTAATGCCGATACTCGAACTCCCGTCCAGCCCGTAGCCAGTTGCTACACTAACTGCATTTTTCTTTTCAATGGCTCCTCCATCCCATCCAGGGCCCAGGCCTCTTATTCAGTTTCCTTATAATATTTCTCAGTCGGTAGGACTCCTTGGACGAGTGATCAGCCCGTCGCAAGGCCTCTACCTAAACACATGACAACACAACGCATACACACACCAAACATGCATGCCTTGTGTAGGATTCTAACCCACGATCCCAGCGCCCGAACTAGCGAAGAGAGTGCGAGCCTTAGACCGCGGGGCTACCGAGACCGGTGCCGACTGTGCTGTACCGGCTCTTAATTAATGCGAATGAAGTGTAATTTAACATGTGAAATCATAAACATGCTGCGTGAGATTATGAGAGCATGTGGTACTACATAATTAGCTCAGTCGGTATAGCGATGGGCTACTGGCTCGACGGCTGGGGTTCGATTCCCGGCAGGGGCAAGAAACTTTTATCCACAGCGTCCAGACGGGTTCTGGGCTGTACCCAGCTTCCTGTGCAATGGGTATCGGGGGTAAGACTGCCAGGGCGTGAAGTTTACCACGCACTTCCATACTGGCGCTACACCCCGTCTTATTGGCGTGGCGCTTGAGTCGTTAATAGCAGGGATAACTTTACTTGTACTTTGCTACATAATGTCACCGGTAGGTGGATCTGCCAAAAATACTAGCAGCGCCTCTGTGTGGTTTTGGTTTTCGCGAATAAGCGACGTCGAATGTTGAGCAGTTTCCAACGTTCCGGCAATCATTTAGATTGCCATCTTCAAAGTTAATGACTTTGGGGAGAATTTTGGCAGCTCTTACATAGCTCTTGTGCCGGTCACGGTAGCCGAGCGGTCTAAGGCGCGTACTGTCTTCGCTCGGTCGGAAGCCGGGATCGTGGGTTCGAATCCCACAAAGGCATGGATGTTTGGTGTGTGTATGCGTTTATTCTGTGTTTGTGTTGTCCTGTGTTTAGGTAGAGGCCTTGCGTCGAATTGATCACCCGTCCAAGGAGTCCTACCGTCTATAAAAATGATCAATGAAACTGAGAAATCAGCCCTGTGCTCCAAAGTTGGAGCCAGAAGAACAAATATCTATCAGGCAGTGTGTCGGAGTTGACACTGTGACTGGATGCCTTGGACAGACTCGAGATCATAGTAATTATCATGAACTACTGTGCCCACTTCAGCAAGGAAGCCCCCGAAGTAAGAAAACACCGCCATAATTTTAAGCCTGAAGACGGATAGAGATATTGGGTTTTCGGACTTTATCCATCGTCCTGGTTTTTAAGATAACTAATAAAAACACGACGTTTCGGAAACTGGATCTGTTTCCGTCCTCAGGTGAGGGGAAAACACATATTCTGTTGGGTCCCTTAGAATCACCTGAGGAAGAAAACAGATCCAGTTTCCGAAACGTCGTGTTTTTATTAGTTATCTTAAAAACCAGGACGATGGATAAAGTCCGAAAACCCAATATCTCTATGTGTTATACACCATCGTCAGAATCCTATAGTAACTACTGAAGACGGATGTAGATACGTACAGATTGGCTTCACCTCCTTCCGCCTACACCCACCACAATATCCTCATCCTGCAGTCGCTGCATATGCTTTCCTACCCATATGGATAGAAGAATAAGAACAAGGAGGAGGAAGAGGAGGAAGAGAAGGAGGAGGAGGAGGAGGAGGAGAAGAAGAAGAAGAAGAAGAAGAAGGGAGAAAGATTATCCGTCATCTCTTGGCCTAAACAGAGAGTCGCTGAGAGGTTCCCCCACCACTCCTCAAGACGATTTGGCCTCCGAATTAATTTTCATCTCTTTTCATTAACCACGTGGTAACTCCCGATTGGTTAGCATCCCGCTCCTCTGGTCATCCAAACAGCCCCCGAAACAATATACACTTACCGGCTTCTGTGAGGTTTCCATCATTCAAATTAACCACTGCTGTAACATCGGAAGTAGCGACTTCACGTTCCTTTACCGAATTTTCTGTTTTCTTGGGCTTACATTTCTTGAACGTAGATGTAAAAAAGTGTAAAGTTATCCCTGGGTAGTGAGACGCCGAGGTTCCAAAATTTGACAGACAATCGTCTCACAGATGGTAAGGATGTCAGCCTTACGCGCCGGCCGGCCGCCCTTTACCTCGCAGGAAGATTCCTGGTACTTATTTCTGTTAGGGGCTGGGTCGATTCCAGGACCATATTGCAGCTGTAAAGATTAGGTAAATTGAAAACTGCAATGACCTTATCGGGAATCGAACCCGCGACCTTCCGGCTTGTAGCATAGTGCTTTAAACGACTATGCTACATCGTGCCCCCTTGAAAGTAGGTGTATGTACGCTATTGTTGCGGTCTCTGATCACTACATAAAAATATACGTATATAAGAGTAAAATTAGAAATAAAAGAGATAAATAAAAATATTAAGAACTGAATTAATCGAGTTTCACATAATCGCCTGCAAAAGCTGATAAAGAGGAACCGTATTTCTTGGTGTGTGGAAACAGAAGAAATTCTTAAATTAAGATGTTGACTGGGCCGCGCCATAGCTCAAGCGGTTAGTCGCTGGTTTCCCACCGCGGGGGCCCGGATTCGAGCCCGGATTTTGTCATGTAGGATTTGTGATGGACAAAGTGCCACTGGGGCAGGTTTTCTCCGAGTACTTCGGTTTCCCCTGCCAGTCTTCATTCCACCAAATGCTCCACCATCATCTATCATCTGGGGCTGGTACAGTAGGACAATAGTGGCCGCAGTACCAAGTGGACTCCAGTCTCACCCCATTAATAATAATAANAGTCCAATTAACACAAGAATAATGTATAATGTCGCATTTTCTTTACGTATAATGCGCATATATTACAGCCATAAATATGGCTTTCTATTTGTGAACTTAACTTTCCATGCGTGGTCACATTCAACGCTCAGCTCGTAGCTCTAGTTAAAATGTACCCCATAACGTTCTCTTTACAAGAAGAAGGAAGAGCGGTTGCGATTCATATAAAATGTTTTATTTGTTGCATTGTTAAACAGTTTCCTGAAGGCCATTTCACGATTTCCTTGGGATATATCCCGTAAAACTGACGTTTCTAATTATATGAACACGAAATGTTGAAAGACAAATGGGATACATTTAGCAGTTAATGTTTTGGAAATTGTGATAGTGTATTTATCTGCCTCTATAAACTTCAGATAATTAATGGAAGTTAAGACACGACTTGCGTTGAAGAAACATGTTGGTGAAAGGTTGCGTTATGTATAACTAACTTCATGGAGCTGAGCCCTTCTTGAGAAACCTGCAGTTGTGCAGCTACTCAAGAATTTATCAACATTTTATGAAACCAAAAGTCACATTACCGTGTTTCTAAGAGCACTCCACTGCTTCTTTCCCTATCCTGAGCCAGATCAATCCAGTCCATACCACCCACCTACGTCTTGGTCATCCTAGTGGTCTCTTTCTGGTTTTCCCACAAAAATCTTATAAGCATCCCGCCTTTTCCCCATGCGTGCTACATGCCTGCGAAGCTCATCCTCCTTGACATAATCATTCTAATTATACTTGGAGAAGAGTACAAGTTATGAAGCTCCTCATTATGCAGTTTTCTCCAGCCTCCTGTCACTTCATCCCTCTTCGGCCCAAATATTGCCCTCAACACCTTGTTCTCAAACACCCTCGATCTGTGTTCCTCCCTTAATATCAGAGACCAAGTTTCACGCCCATACAGAACCACAGGCAAAATTATAATTCTGTATATTCTAATCTTTATGCGTTTAAACAGCAGACGAGAAGACGAAAGATTTTGCACTGAATGGTAGCAAGCATTACCCGAATTCGTTCTCCTCTTAATTTCCTCGTCAATCAAACTTTGATTTGTTATTGTCGTTCCAAAATATTTGATCTGCTCCACATTTTCAAAGGAGATGTGTTAGCTATCTTTATGTCATGATTTTGCCCTGCATTTTGGTTACGAGACAGCAATATGTACTTAGTTTTCTCTGTGTTTACTTCTAGACCAACCTCTTTACTAGCGTATGTTAGAGTTTCTGTTGTATGGTGTCTGCCAGTAGATTCACATCAACAAAAGGCCAGCAGCTGATGTGTCTCATTTCAGTTTAACAATACAATAAAACCTTCAATATTTCTGGCACTACTACTGAGAAAATTATCTCAAGTGGTAAAACTTACGATTTATATTCAGGAAATGCCCTGTTCGAATCTCGACGGGGACACCGACTGCAGATGTTCTTGGTCTTTCTCAGTCCCTCAGAAAATTCAGAAGTAGTACCACTAAATCTTTGATAATTCTTGCAGTAATTATCCCACCATTCCACGTTATATGGTCTGAGCTACTAAAACGTCTTTAAATAAATCATAAATAAGTGAAATATATATATATATATATATTGCTTTATTTTACATTGCCATAAGCGTATTGCATGAGGCTCTATCGTCAGTGTTTCTTCTACGGCTAGATCAAGCAAGACCGAAGGAACCCCCCTCCATTTTCTAAATCAATGTAATTTTTATCACATAACACACGACTGGAATATTTGCCGTCGCGGAAGCTAAGTTACTGGCCCGTAGTGACGTAAATGGGTCATCAGGTCACCGTCACTCTTTTTCTTCCTCAGAGGACTCCACCAATATCTTGACATGTCTACATGACTGCTGGTAGCCATGATTTCAATCAATACATTCAAGAAGAGTTCTGTCGTCTGGGGTAAACACTGTGAAATCTGTTGAAAGTCACCAGACGAGTAGCTTGGGAACAGTGATGAGTGTGAGTGTGTGTTTGTTGGTAGGAGAGGCCCAGTTAGTGAGTGAGTGCCAGCTCAGGTCCCCCCAGCACAGGGGGAGTGACCAATAGCAAGGCCCCTCCTCTCATTGAAGAGGAGGCCCCATTTCAAAACATGTAAAAGTCTTGGAACGAACAAGAATATGGGCACTGGTACAGACAGGACCTAAAACCAAGATTGACTGTACTGGCGAGGGCCAACAGCAATTTACTCAACCAATCGAAATCAACCGACGTTTCAGTGGAACATATCACGTCCCTGTTCAGAGTCGGAGAATAAGCCAAGAAAGAAACCAGCAAGATTGCCTCCTGATTCTTGCTGCTTTTATTTAAATAGTTTACGACCCTGAATACTGAGGCAATTCCTCCGAAACACTCCAAAGGTGTCTCCACCTTATCGTGGCGATAGGGCTTGCGTGACTGACCTGGAGAGCTATGCCGGGGGTAGTTTATTTACCAGTAGGGTCACCCATGCCGGAAAGGTCCAGACTAAGAGAGATACCCTGGTCCTCCAGGTTGGGGGTTGGGCATGAGGCTAACAACCTCATCCTGTAAACAGAATTTGTTCAGAAACCTACAACCAGCCTCGGGTCATCATGCGAAGATCCATTCCTATGGCAGCACGCATTGGTTGTGGAGACTGGTTTTAGAGGAGGCCAAGGCTCACCCAGGGCTCTAGCGCCGAGTGGTAGGTAGGTAGGTAGGTAGGTAGGTAGGTATTCCTCCGAAACTTCAGTTGGCATTTACCTTACTGCATGGCATGTGTTATACCCCAGAAGATGCGTGTAGTTACGACATGAGAACCATAAACCCAAGACAGTACGTTTTGTTTCATATTCTCGAGTAAAGGTTGTACTTGAGGCTTGTGTCCGAACAGACACACAGATATATTTAAACACAAACTTTCAATGAGTAGGCGATCACAGTGGCCGCGCGGTCTAAAGAATTAAATGTCTTTGCCCATTCGAACACTGGGATCGTGAGTTCGAATCCCACACACTGCATGGATGTTTGCGTTTATTCTATGTTTGTATTGTTTTGTGTAGGTAGCAGCCTTGAGACGGGCCAATCCCCCATCCAAAGAATTATACCGACTCTCTGAGATTCACTCTCACACATGGAGCTGAGCGCTTCTTAACAGCTACTCAAGAATTTCCCAGCATGTTATGGAACCCAAAGGTTAATTACCATTTTCAGAAGAGCCCTCCACTGGTCCCTATCCTGAGCCAGATCAATCAAATCCATTTCATCCGATCCTATCTCTCTAAGATCAATTTTAATGTTGTCCACCCATCTACATCTTGGTCTTCCCAGTGGTCTCCTTTCTTCCGGCTTTACGACCAATATCCTATATGCATTCCTCCTCTCCTCATTCGTGCTACATGCCCTGTCCAACCCATCGTCCTTGTCTTGATCATTCTAATTATACTTAGAGATGGCTCAGGATAGGGACAAGTGGAGGGCTCTTGTGAACACGGTAATGAACCTTCGGGTGCCATAAAATGCTGGGAAATTCTTCTTGAAAGGTACAAGTTATGAAGCTCCTCATTATGCAGTTTTCTCCAACCTCCTGTCACTTCATCTTTCTTCGGTCCAAATATTCTCCTCAACACCCTGTTCTCAACAACCCTCAGTCTATGTTCCTTCCTTAATGTCAGAGACCAAGTTTCACACCCATACAGAACCACATGCAAAATTATAGTTCTGTATATTCTAATTTTCATGTTTTTGGACAGCAGACGAGAAGACAAAAGGTTCTAGACTGAATGGTAGCAAGCATTACCGGAGTTCAGTCTCTTAATTTCCTCCTGAATCAGGTTTCGATCTGTTATCGTTGTTCCCAAATATCTGAACTGTGCCACATTTTCAAAACATCTGTTACTTATCTTTATGTCATGATTTTTCTCTGCATTTTGGTGACGAGACAACAACATGTACCTAGTTTTCTCTGTGTTTACTTCTAGACCAACCTCCTTAATAGCGTCAATTAAAATTTGTGTGCTTCTCTTTATGGTATCTATGTTATCACACAGCAGACTAAGATTAAGAAACTGAAGTGAAACGAGCGTTTCACGGATGCCCTATGTCCCAAGTGGCAGCAACAGGAACAAAGATAGATTCAACGAGCAGCGGTGTAATACAAACTGAGGGACGCTATTTTGGTTGTCAAGGAAAACGGTGATTACTGTGACTAAAATATTTCCTTACTACACTCGAGTCAGGAAAAGAATTAACAGAGATTCCCCCGCCCCTTCTACCTAAGAGTTGCCAATCCTTTGCATGCCCTCCAGCACTTCCACCGGCTGTCGCCGTCACTCTTCTTCCGTTTGCAGTCTCTCTGTCTCTCTTTTTCTCTGCCTTCTTGCCTTCTCTTTGTTCTTGACGGAGGAGAGATGTGAAATGTGGATAGAGTGCGGGACATGGAAATGAATTCCCAATATCGTGTTCATTCTTTCCTTGACACAAGTGTTCATTCTTCGTAAGAGGAATCACATGTAGGAGTTAAAACTTATGGTATGGTAAAAAAAGGTAGGTGGGCCGCGCCATAGCTCAAGCGGTTAGTCGCTGACTTCCCACCGCGACTGCCCGGGTTCGATCCCAGGTCTGTTCAAGTGGGATTTGTGGTGGACAAAGTGGCGCTGGGGCGGGTTTTCTCCGAGTCCTTAGGTAACCCCTGCCAATCCTCATTCCACCAATTCTCCACAACCAACCTCACCTATCATCTGGGGCTGGTACAATAGGCCAGAAGTGGCCGCAGTACAAGGGACTTAATTCCACCCCACTAGCAATAAAAATAGGTAAAGTTGTCCCGGTGCTTAACTAATTAAGCACTACGCCATGAAGGCGTTGCGGGAGTGGAGGTATAGATCCACATTTTCTTCACCTCGGCACTAGCTGGAGGTGAGTGGTCAGCTTCATGCCCCGGCCGCTTTACCCCCAGTGGAAGAGACCCTGGTATCCATTGGATGGGAGGTTGGGTGAACCCTAGAGCAGGTCTGGACGACATGGAGAAGAGGAAATTCTTGACACTACTGAGACTCGAACACTGACCCCTCGGTCGTCCAGCCCCTAACCAGTCGCTATACCGACTGCGCTATACCGAGTCTGCTTAATACAGTACACATTTCCATAGTCTCTTATTTATTTATTTATGGCTTATTCAAAGATGCTTTCAATAGCTCTGATTACATTGCGTCTAATGTTAGGAGATTGGTGAACGGTGAACTGAGAATGCGGAAGGAAGTTTCCGTGTCCCTGCGTGAGATACTGTCCCATCAATTCATATGGAGTAACTGAGGCGTACACCGAAAACTTCCAGTTTGGATAACCGGGCGTCGGGCCGAGTTTTAAACCTATGATCTCACAGACACTCTCTGTCACGATGTTATGCGCGTGGAATTTAGTCCTGTTTCTACGTTATCCAGTCACGTACGTTTTTCGTAACATTTTCATAAGTAAATATGTCGTTCATGCGAACACACACAAATAAGTGGATCAACTTCTCTCTTTGGGATATAGTATTAGTATTAGTATTAGTATTAGTATTATCTCTTGTGAACACGCTTCGGAGTATGAAATCAATACCGACAAGACAATGGGTTACTGGCAAGACGCCGAATTGCTAAAAAAACACAGTAACGACATCGGATTGCTCAAAAGACACCGAGTTATTGACAAGGCACCCAGCAACTCGCAGGTCACAGAACTACTGACAAGGCACCCAGCAACTCGCAGGTCACAGAACTACTGACAAGGCACCCAGTAATTTGCAAGACACAGAGTTACTGTCAAGACAAGGGGTTTTTGACAACTTACTGAATTACTGGCAAGATATAGAGTCACTGACAAGACGCCGAGTCACAAGATACCCAATAATTGCAAGACACGGAATTACTGACAAGGCACAGAGGCAGTAACAGCACACGAAGTCACTGACAAAACAGATTCACTGGCAACATACCTAAGTTGATGAGCAAGAAACTACAATAGAGAGTTTAGCATCTGCGCAGTTTCATTTTGAAATAACAGTCTCCCCTTGAGAACGGTTAATGAGTAATATACTCCGCAAGACATGAAACAAATCTCTGAATGAATCGAGCACGACACGTATGGATTTCTATATGCGTTTTACGGGACACGTGATGCAAATAGTCATGATTTTGTCCTCAGAATTTCCGTATCGGAAACAGTGGCTTTTTTGTTTGTATGTGAATCCCCCGAAACAGGGGGTAGGAAAATATTGCTTATATGAGGCAAGTACATATAATATTCGTAAGATATTATTCTGTTATCAAACCATTTATTTTCACTTCATACTTGCATTAATTTATTTATTCTTTATATTTTCATTAAATGTTTTCAGATGAGCTTTTATCTGCAGCACCAAAATCTGGCCACACAGTTTACTGTCCTATTACATAATAGAAATATCAGAACGAGAACCAGAGCAAAGGTTCCAGAACTGTTTGAGGTTGAGGCTCTTTTCATGGGATTAAACATATTTGGGTCACCCGAATTTATAAAGATCACTTGAGTTCTAATTTAACTATAAATATTAACACAGCTCCCATGTTGTATTTGTTTTCTATTATATCTGTTTCCATCAACACGATACTGTACAGATACACTATTATCTGCGAGGAATTTTTTGTTACATGTTTCGTCCTCTCGACTAACAACAGGTACGAACACCCACTGCTGGTAGGACTACCCACCCCATTACAATTGGCCAGTGTACGTGCTGAGAAGTGCAGCTGGCAGTGGGTGATAAGTAGGGACCGGATTTTAGTGCAAATGCATATTTTTTTCTTGCAACCAGAATGTATGCTCGTTTGGATATACTCGTATGTATGAATTACTTAATTTCTTAAATTTTGGACATGGCTTGAGGGTGCATATAAATGCATATTTTGACTGTTTTATGAATAAGCATAATATTTTCGAAGATCTCTATTTATACTGCATATTTCCTTTTAAAAATGTTTATCATATATATTTTTTAATTTTATGTTCAAATTTTCAATCATGGTCGTGTGTATACAATTTTTCTTTTCTGTATTAGAATATGTTACATATTTGACTCAACATTTCGTCATGATTCATGTTTCTGATGCAATACCCAGGACGGGACTTCCTCGATCCCTGTACTCATAACTTTCCTCATCCGCGTATCATCAAAGTGGCCGCGAAGAGATGAGGCAGAAGCGTCCACATGTAGCCGCTATCAATGTGATACGATTCAACCTCGATGCCTGTACTCGTAACTTGCCTCATCAGCGTACCATCAAAGTGGCCGCGAAGTGATTAGTCAGAAGCGTTCACATGTAGCCGCTATTAACGTAATATACTATTCAACCGATAAGAGACTTCACTTATTTATTTCCGAAGGCTCAACGAAGTTCGTTACGCTTCTTCATTTGAAGCTGGGGGCCATTCACATTAGTGGTGACTAGTCTGTAGTTAAGTTTGTTTAGCTTTCTGTAGTAATGCCGAAAGTGAAAGTAAGTCGGAAAACTAAATTACAGCTGTATCAGCCGGAGTTCGAAGGAGAGATGATAAGTACGGATAACGAAATTCTTTATTGCCGAACGTGTGAGAAAACAGTTGGTTGTGAAAAACGCTTTCAAGTACTACAGCATTTGAACACTAATATACACAAAGAAATATTAAAATTAAATCCACGAAAAGTGCTCCTGTTCAAAAATTGCTTCGTGAATTTTCTAATAATAGTTTTTCACAGTTTTTCTTTGATTTATGCGAAGCGTTTTCAACGGCAAATATTCCGCTGTGGAAACTAACCTATCCTACTCTGAGAAACTTCTCAGAGAAGTATAAACAGTCCAAAATGCCGGATGAATCTACTGTGCGCAAAAATTACGTGAAGCAGTGTTACGATTTTACAGTTGAAAACATTAGAGATAAGATTCAAGATAATTTTGTGTGGGGATCAATCGACGAAACACAAGATTGTGAGGGACGGTTTATTGTAAATTGTATAGTTGGATCCCTTAATAAGAATGAACAATCTACCCCATATCTTCTTACGGTAGAGCAATTTGAAACCACAAATCGCTCCGCAGTTCCCGGATTTTTTATCAATTCCATGAATTTGCTATGGCCGAATGGCATTCAGTATGAGCGCGTATTGCTCTTTGTGACTGATGCCGCAAGTTATGTGATGAAAGCCGGTACTGCTCTTAAAGTTATATTTCCAAATATGACACATTTGACTTGCCTTGCCCGTGGGTTGCACCGTGTTTCAGAAACAATTCGTGCAAATTTTCCGCTTGTTGAGAAGTTGGTGTCTTCTGTGAAGAAGGTATTTGTTAAAGCGCCATACAGAAAAGAAGCCTTTATAGCAGTAGCACCGAGCGTTCCACTTCTGCCAGAACCAATTTTAATGCGCTGGGACATGTGGCTGTGTGCAGCGAGTTACGAATGTCGTGAATACATTTGATCCCAAAATTGCAGCATCAATTCAAATTGCCCAAGATGTACTAAAGACGCAGAACTAGAAACTAATCTTTCCTATATATCTGCTCACTTCTCTCATCTTCCATTCGTCATTTCCTCACTGGAGGCAAGCAACAGCAATAGTACTTTGTATCAGTCGTTAAGTGTGTTCAAAACCACTGTTTCCAAATTTAATTAGGTTCCTGTAAGAGATGGTGAAGTAGTAAACGAAGAAGCACACAGCCTTCTTTAAAAAAATCCAGGATATGAACAAATTTGTGAAATTTAAGAAATTTTAGCCGGTAAACGTATTAAACTGCAAAGTAAAAAATCACTAACAGTGGAGCAAATTGCGACTTTTGTACATGCGCCACTAAGTTCCTGTGAGGTGGAAAGAAGTTTTTCCCGCCATAAGGACATCTTACGAGACAATAGGAGGCGACTAACTATGGACAACCTAAAACATTTAGTAATTGTGAACAATTTAGAGCAATTTATAATTGCAACAGAAGAGAAGTTGAAAGTTCAGAGAGCTAAATATGAGTACCACTGGTTTTTTAAATTTGTAATGAAATATGTTGGCTTTGTTGCATGATTTGTATTTAAGTATAGCTTTTTACTGCAAGTGAATCATTCACTGATTACATAAAATGAACTTAAATATTGATTTGTTGGGCTTAAATTGATATAAAATCAGTTTTAATATTTGGTATAAACTTTTATGTGCATGTTTTAGTGCATATTTCGGAAGTTTTCCAGGCATAAATTCATACATATTTAGGGGATTATAAGGGCATAAAAATCCTGTTCCTAGTGATGAGTGCCGAAAGGCCAAAACGTGTAGTATATTATTAAAGCAAAATGTATCCATAAGTTGTGCTGACGGAAATAAACATAACCGAGTTAGCAATTTAATATAACGTGGAAATTCATAGTTCAAGCTTGCTCAGCAACAGTTCAGATGGCAGACATATCGGAATTTCCTACCGAAAGCAGAGTGAATGAAGTGTACGCAATTGACTTTCTTATTCAGAGCTGTGGTCACTTTCAGAAAATCGGTTTTCAATGTTGACACTTTTCTATCAACAGTGGCCACAATGTGACGTCTCTCTGTCTCTCTCTCTTTCGACAGAGAGCCATGACCGGTGTCCTGAACTACCTTATATGAGTGAGAAGCACAGTATAAAAATAATGTTCCTTTAAATGCCGGTTAGACAAGAGATACGTAAATTGGACGAATGGTGAAAATAAGATTATAAGATTACGGTTTTCTACAGTGTGACACAGTGTAGTGTGGTATACGAGTACATACATACCAGTATTACGGACGGATCTCCCGACTCCTCCCTCAGAGCTAGTCTTCTACGCTGAATACAGCACGTAAAAAAGTTAAAATTATCCCTGTACCAGGACATTGAGGCCCATAAGATTTTGAGACGTCGAGGCTACCACATTTTCCAGACAATCGCCTTACACATGGCGGTGAGGATGTCAGCCTTACGCGCCGGCCGTTCCCCCTTTACCCACAGGAATATTCCTAGTACTCATTTGTTGTTAGAGGCTAGTGACCCCAGGACTATAGTGCCGCTGGAATGATTAGGTCAATAGAAAAATCCATTGGCCTCATCGGGAATCGAACTCGCGACCTTCCAGATTGTAGCATAGTACCTCAACTAACTGCACTACCGCACACCCCGAAGACAGCAAGATCTTCCGAAAAATTGGAATCTGCCAACCGACTGCACTGCGTCACATCGCAGAAGACCCTGGGCGTTATACTCACTGCCACGAGAATCTAACATCTCTAACACTTTATTATATTTAAGTTTTCTGTTGCAAGAATTGTCGATCCATTAAAACCTTTCGTATCTGAAATTCAAGGCGTTGGCTGTGAATAAGGTTTTTGGGTTGTAATACATATTATGAACTTCTGAAAGAGCCCAATGTTTCGAAGCAACATATAACCAGCTTCTTCAGAGTTAAAGGATAAGCCAAGCAAGAATAAAGCATACCCGGCAGATGAAGGCGACATGTTCTTCGGAAAGTCGGGCAGTCTCTGAACTACCATTGGTTTATAACACGACAGTACAACCCATATGACCGTGCTCTTTGCAGTAAAACTTATCTTGTAGTCGAGATTGTGTTATGACTATCCCATACTATAAGTTGAGAAAGTACGGCGTTTCTCGTCGTAGACTGCTGGGACATAGTCACCGCACTTCGGGAACCCTGGTGGTGGACGAGGCATATCACTGTCTTCTCCCACCTGAAGCACGAGGGCCATCCCAGTTGTTCCATGGTACAGCACGTGACAGTGGAAGAACCAGTAACCTGAAACATGTCATCTCCGGTACACCACATGCAATGGAAGAACCGGTAACCTGAAACATGTCATCTGCGGTACAACACACGCAGTGGAAGAACCAATAACCTGAAACATGTCATCTTCGGGACAACACATGCAATGGAAGAACCAGTAACTTGAAACGTGTCATCTCCAGTACGACACATGGCAGTGGAAGAACCAGTAATCTGAAACATGTCGTCTGCGGTACAACACATGCAATGGAAAACCAGTAACCTGAAACATGTCACCTCCAGTACAACACATGACAACTGAATAACCAGTAACCTGAAACATGTCATCTCCGGTACAACACATGGCAGTGGAGGAACCAGTAACCTGAAACATGTCACCTCCAGTACAACACATGACAATTGAATAACCAGTAACCTGAAACATGTCATCTCCTCTACAACACATGGCAGTGGAAGAACCAGTAATCTGAAACATGTCGTCTGCGGTACAACACATGCAATGGAAAACCAGTAACCTGAAACATGTCACCTCCAGTACAACACATGACAATTGAATAACCAGTAACCTGAAACATGTCATCTGCGGTACAGTACGTGGATGAAGGAACCAGAGAAGACCTTCGAAGATACTGTTGGATGAATGAGGCCAGCACAGGCCAACTCAGCTCTCTGACTGCTGGGTGATGGTGATAAAATGGATAATTTTATTTGTGTACAATGGCAATAATGAGTTATTAAACTTACCTGGGTTTCTGGCCAGAATTCTGATGACAGTGTACCCAGAAGCAGGTACAGCTATTGTGTCCCTAAATGGCGGGTTCTTCGAAATTTCCAAGGTGCCACGATGCAAGCCTTCGATTATATCATCTTCGGTTTGCCCATTCTCAAACGTTCCCATTGCAATAACATAGAAGGAGTAGCCATGCAAGTGAAAAGGATGGTTGACTCCTCCATTACCTGGTGAAGTGAAATACAAGATCCCGTGTCATTGTCACTTTCCGAATGCATCCCGAATTCTATGATATTACGAACCGAGGAAGTTTGCTTAAGCGACAACGCTTCTGGTTTACGTTATAGAGGTTCCCGATTCGAATCATGTCTGGGATTTCTATCTCCTGACCGAGAGTTTTTGTGGCTCTACTCACACCTCCCAGGAAAATACAAATACACCTCAGATTAGACCATGACAGCTTCCTTTAGCATCCTTTCCAGACTATCCATAAATCATTGAATGATTTGCACTGTATAGTCTGAACTATTGACAGTTGCTTCTCTTGTGGAAGAAATAATGGAGGAGGAAACTAATATGGACTTGAACAAGTGTATGTAGCAGAAAAATTAACACTTTTCTAGGGGGGTGTCTCTCCAATGAGGCATTTTTTGTCTTTACAGTCCATAAAAAAACGGCGGAACACGCATGCGAATAGGAAAGACGTTCTTTCGGCTATTATGTATTGTTACGTGTTGAGTGTGATTATAGACGGGTTCTGGAATGGTACTTGGATTTGTTGGATATCTTTACAGCTCGTGAGTACACATCATCTCAGTCACGTTGCTTGGTAGCGGCTTTCAGCGGCGGACATTCCTCTGCTTCCGGCCTCACGTCCTCGCAGTTTGGCGACTATCTCACACCAACCTCCTACTCTTAATCGCTGGCTTCAGCTCCTCCCAGGCTGGTCCTCGTGATATATAGCCTCGGGAGGTACTGTTCCCTGCGGTGCTTCCATTGGCTTCTGTTGCGTGTCTTGAAGTGTTCAATCATTGCGTCACTCTTTGTTGTGCCATATCCTAGCAACGGCTCTCTCTTCTCGTTAAACTATTCCATTTTTCTGCGGAGTGCCACAGTATGGCTTACGCTTCCGTCAGTTATCAGGCTTGAGATTAATTTTTGTCTAAGACTGTCGCCATGGCATTCTTTAGGTTCAAAGCGGAAACAATTTAAAAATAGGAAACTGTGAGAAGTTCTCACACTATGATCGATCTTTAATTTTATTTTTATATGAGACTCTGAGACTGTGACTATGTAGAATGCTGTCTTCTTTGTTGTAACTTCATGCCAACAGAAGCAGGCTGTAAGATTGTTTGTCTCCTGCCTTTGTTGGCATATTGCTTGGCTTACTCATCCTAGTATCCTGTTGCAGTTGGTATTAGAATTTCTTTTCAGTTGCTTACCGTTCACCGTATGAAAATTTAAAATTAATCCTTTCAGAATTCGTCACTGCACTATATGTTTCGACCTACCGCCCATCATGAAGTGTGTTGTTGCGATAACATTTACACTGCACTATACGTTGCGACATACCGCACATCATCAAGCGTGCTGTTGCAATAACATTTGCACTGCACTATACGTTGCGACATACCGCACATCATCAAGCGTGCTGTTGCAATAACATTTGCACTGCACTATACGTTGCGACATACCGCACATCATCAAGCGTGCTGTTGCAATAACATTTGCACTGCACTATACGTTGCGACATACCGCACATCATCAAGCGTGCTGTTGCAATAACATTTGCACTGCACTATACGTTGCGACATACCGCACATCATCAAGCGTGCTGTTGCAATAACATTTGCACTGCACTATACGTTGCGACATACCGCACATCATCAAGCGTGCTGTTGCAATAACATTTGCACTGCACTATACGTTGCGACATACCGCACATCATCAAGCGTGCTGTTGCAATAACATTTGCACTGCACTATACGTTGCGACATACCGCACATCATCAAGCGTGCTGTTGCAATAACATTTGCACTGCACTATACGTTGCGACATACCGCACATCATCAAGCGTGCTGTTGCAATAACATTTGCACTGCACTATACGTTTCGACCTACCGTCCACCATGAAATGTGTTGTTGCGATAACATTTACACTGCACTATATGTTTCGACCTACCGCACATCATGAAGTGTCTTGTTGCGATAACATTTGCACTGCACACTCGATAGGCAGTAGGCGTACCAAAACAGACAATACATGTGGAATAGAAGAAGAAACTGGTTTGACTTCATTTAGAAATATTGTAAATACTAAAGGACCTATGGCAGTGGCGCGAAAGGCACAGCAGTTCTCACGAATGTCAGCGCACCAGGTGATGTCCGAGTAGGTCGAAACATGTAGTGCAGTGACGAATTTTAAGAGGATTCATTTTTAAATACTGATATAGTTGTACGGTGGACGGTATAATAAACTGAAAATAAATTACTCTTCGATCCATTAAGATAGAGCCGTTGTGTATGTCCGAAACGTCGGGCTGTCCGGAACTACACGGAATTAGAACCCAGAAGACTGTAACAGTCCTCAGTTATACAATTTTGAAGGGGGGGGGGAGCTATGGGGAAACATGCATACAGTATACAAGTAGTCAACTTTAGAGTAGGCATATGGTCAGGGGACGGAAGAGCAGTTAGCACGGACTGGACCACCGGGGAATCGGATTTCAGTTCCCGGCAGGTGTAAATAATTTTCTCGTACCCACAGTGTCCAGACCGAATCTGAGACCTATCCAACGTCTGTTATTGTGAGTACCGGGGCTCCTGTCCACGGAGGTAAAGAGGTCGGCCGTGAAATTGTTTGCTCAATTTAACTAAGTACAGAGAGAAGGAATCCATGGAGCTGTACCTCCTCTTCCACATACGTCTGTATAGTTTGGTGTTTAATTAAGCACACGGACAACTCTACGTTTACTTGTATAGCGTATGGTATTCTGGGTAACGGCAACACGGGTTCCAGTAGGTGATTACCAGCGTCCGCAGGGACCTGCTGTTTCCTTCAGGTCACCATGGATATGGAAGCAGTATATTCCTTCGAAACGTCAAATACAATATAAATCTCCACAGGCGTGAAAATCTCATATTTATGGCTTATTTAATGATGCTGTGAGTAGGTATGGCAACATGGCGTCCAGTGGTGCGATGATTCGTGAAAGGTGAATTATAAAAAAAGAAATGTGAAATTTTGCAGTAAAACTTATGGAACCCATAACCCCATTCTTAGTTAAGCACCACGGTATAAAGATAAATGCCGGGATGGAGGTATAGCTCCACGGTTCCTTAACTTCGGCACTAGTAGGCCGCACCATAGCTCAAGCGGTTAGTCGCTGAGTTCCCACCGCGGCGGCCCGGGTTCGATCCCGGGTCTGGGCAAGTGGGATTTGTGGTAGAAAAGTGGCGCAGGGGCGGGTTTTCTCCAAGTACTTCGGTTTCCCCTGCCAATCTTCATTCCACCAAATTCTCCATCATTATAATCACCCGGGGCAGGTACAATAGGCCAATCAGTGGCCGCCGTGCCGAGTGGACCCAGCTGGACTCCACCCCCACTAATTGAATTAAAAAAAAAAAACCTCTGTACTACATTAAGGCAAATGAACAGCTTTATAACCCTGCCGCTTACTCCAAGGGGAAAGATCCCCCGGTACCCACTGTATAGGACGCTGGGTGAACTCCAGAGCCGGCGTGGACCCTGTGAAAAAGGGAGAAATCTCGTCTTAGTCAGGAATCGAAATCAGTTCTCTGGTCGTCCAGCCCGTAGCCGAGTCTCTTTGCTGACCGAAGCACATAGGCTCTCAAAATAAAGCGGACATGGTCTGTTTTAAAATGCTGACTCGACTTTTTCTAGCGAGCACTGAGGAAAATCAAGAAAGAGCTCATTCGCGAGCTCCAGAACACGAATCAGTCATGCTGCTCCACCCCGCTCTTCGGTTTAATTTCACATAATCAAATTTTACATTGGGTTGTGTACCGTTGTATTATATTGTGGTTTAAAATAATTTAGTTAATTTACAGCATAAGATGATATTTATTTAGTGAAGGGATAAACATTAATATATCAATATTTTTAGCAACGGCTTCTAACAGTGGAAATTCTTTAGCTTCACGCACTTCGGTCCTCCCTTCTCAGTCTCCCGTACAGAACTGACTAAGCTGTAACTTTGTCCCTTGCTTATAACATCTCAGCACGGACCACGTAGGAAACACAATTTCTCTGTTGCACGCGTATCCGTTGCCGCTTGAACGTGTTTACTAAGCCGGTGCCTAAGAACGGCCTTGTTATATCCGCCCATCTCGCTGTCGTTGCATAGCAACGACTGTACACGCTACAATACACTACAACCCTGTGATGATGGTCGTTTGAGACCGAAACCCTTCGGGGTAATAAGGAATATGACGATGTTTACTTTATATTTATACAGGGTGTTTCACGACTTTAGGGCATAACTGCAGGAGGTGATTTCCCAGGTCTTTTTGATAAAAAATGTTCATATAAACATGTGTCCGATTTTGGACGGTTACGGAGTCATGGCCGTTTTTTCATTCCCGTACACGCCCTCGTGTGAACCGCGTCTGTCAGCTGGAGGGGCGCTATTTTTAGCCAGCTACAGACAGAGCGTTCTCGTTATCTCGACACTTGAGAGGTACCTAAGGCGTGGTGGGTTGGTATGTCCGGCGCGGTTCACAACCGAGCGGCAGCTTGTGTTGCGGCCGGCGGTGGCATTTTCGAAAATCGGCTTTAAGCACCAATAAATTCAAATTAAAGGTAATTTCACGACCTTTACTTTACATTCATACTTTAAATGTATCATGCATTATGCTGGTTTATTATTTTGTCCCGTTTGTTGTCAGTAATCGTTACTTTCTATTCTGAGTTTAAAACGGTCATAACTCTGTAACCGTCCAAAATCGAACACATGTTTATATGAACTTTTTTGATCACAAAGACCTAGGAAATCACCTCCTGTAGTTATGCCCTAAAGTCTTGAAACATCCTGTATAGTAGATTTATGTTTTGTCGATGCCGACTTACCCTTGTCAATCAGAATAAACTGAGCGACTGCGCAGAGTGGGATCTGGATGATGTGCAGACACTGACAGTAACTCCCTGAACCCAGAGGACACCGGGGAGCGCCATCTTGTCCCTTGGGACATACAACACTTTGCTTGACGTCATGTCGCTGACTCAGTAGCGGGGACGACGGGAAAGAGAAGCTTATGTTATTCACCACACTGCTCATCCGTCTGTTGCTTGACGGTTCTGTGACGATACAGTTTATTGACACATTTACTACTTATTAACTAATTAATTAATTAATACTCTTATATCTACAGGCTCTTGTGGACACGGTTATAAATCTTCAGGTTCCTGAGAGACGCGGGATTTCTTGACTGCCTCAGCTATTATCAGCGTCTCAAGAAGGACTCATTCTCATGAACTTATTGATTATTTGCCGATCACAGTGGCCGTGCGGTCTAAGGCATGAAATTTCTTCGCGCGCTCGAACGCTGGGATCGTGTGTTCGAATCCCAGTCAAGGCATGGATCTCTGTGTGCGTTTATTCTGTGTTGTTCTCTGTGTAGTTACCGGCCTTCCGAAGGGGCTGATCCACCGTCCAAGGAGTATTAGCGACAGTGTATAGAATTAAGAAACTGAAAATTCTCCAAGGTCCAAAGGGCTCTAAAGCCATATAGAGAGAGCGAGCGAATATTGGCTTCTCAAGACGGACTTATTTATGTCATTATTCGCATTTATTTACTTACTTATTTTGGGGCTTTTGTGAACAGGGTAATGAACTACAAATTGTAATTTGTTAGTGTGACGGACCAGAATGAAACAAATCAAATTCAAGGTAATGAACCTTTGGATTTTATAAAAAGTGAGGAAATTCTTGGCTGACTGAAAACTGTAAGCCTATAAGAAGGGCCGTACTTCAGGAAGTTGTTTATGTATTTATTTGTGACCCTTTTTTTGAACAGGATAAAGAAAATTATTTAGATTTCAAGAAAGAAGGATGATCTCTTCACTAGCTGCAGGACTGTACGTTTCTAAACCAGCTCGGAATATCTCTATACTACGGTTATGAAAATGTGACCCGCTCTCTACGTCGCGATCGAAAGGCTTGCCGGTCAAGTAAGCACCAAGGGACATGAAGACATGGGGGCTAAGAGGGTGCACTGGTTTCAGCACTGTTCCAGCGAGTCTCCACTGAGACGCCCGCTTCATCGGCCACGGTCGCTAGTCCTTCGCCCTAAGCGGTACCTCAACCGATTTCAATGGAAAACCCCTCACATAATTAGCTTAAGCAGAGCAGAATTTATCGTTGCGTGTTTCCCATGGAAAGCAAACATAAAATTAATATGTTTCAACTGAAATATATGGACACACTGAAATGCAACTTTCGGAAAGAAGAGGCCATCTTTAGGTACTTGATTTTTAGAATATTCCTAGCGGCAAGGCTCAATATTCATAGTCGAGAGGTGCGCGATTCGATTCTTGGTCAGGACACCGAATATAGTGACTAAGGGTCTTCATGGTTTTTCTCAGTCCCTCCAGGCAACTAGCTGGAGAGTGCCTAGGTTACTAAACGGCTGCTTCCTTCCAGATCCTTTCCAATTCTTTATTTATCAGTTCTCCTGCCATCCGACGCTACATAGCTTAGCTACTGGCAGCATTGTAAAGTAACGCACACGGAGCTTTATTTCATGTTCAAGTCCACGCGTCCCCTCTAGCCTGTCCCCATTGATAATTAGTTCTGAAAATTGTAATCCTACACAGTCGGTACGACTCTTTGGGCGGGGTATCAGCCCGTCGCAAGGCCGCTACCTGCACAGGACAAAACGAAGACGCAATAAGCGCAGACAGACGCCCACGCCTATAGCGGGTGTGTGTGTGAGACCGGCGAAGACATACTTGCCTTGCACAGCGCGGCCACTGCGATTATATTCATAATTATCAGTTTGTTGTCACTTAATATTTACATACACATATCACGTATCAAGGCCACTACTTCAGCAGCGTGGAGAATCTACAGCGAATGGTGCATGCATAGAAACTGATAATACACGTACCACTATGTCGCCATCCTTACGAACTGCACAAATAATACGCAAAGGGAAGGCAGAGCGAATAAATCCAAAACGAGGGATTCTCAAGCAAGTATCTTCTAAACTAACGGACAGCGACCAGAATGGAAAACATTAAGATGCTAATTAATTTTAATTGAGGTTAATTTATTTCAATTAGGAAATATCGCTTTTACACGCGATACGTAATTTTGACATAAAATGCAACAATTTTAGCAAGATGGACAGCACCTGATGATGGCTATATGCGGGCGAAACATGTAGTGAGGAAGAAGGGTGACTAGATAGCAAGTTGCATTGAAGACAGAAAGACATACTTCCTTCATATGATCAGAAGGTCATACCGAGAAACTTCAGGTTTCAGTCAGTACTACATTGTCCAGTTTGACGGTTACTTAACGAACCTGTCACCTTGCGTATAGCGTCGGATGGCAAGGTGACGGACTATAAAGGGGTTGGAGGGTGGTAGTCTTGGCTTCATCGAGTTGTTATCCTGGTATCCTCCTGTAACGACTAAGTGAAATCAAGAGATGCTCGGTATCCCGGGCGAGATTCGAGCCGAGTACCTTCCAAAGACAATCCCGGAGAGTTACCTCTAGGCAAGCCTGTTGTGTTTGTAATGTCGTCAGTGTGTAGTAGAGTGTCTAAACTAAGCTCCGTGGCCTGTAGTCCGCAAGGGAGCTATACCGACTGAGCGACCTCCGCTTGTCGGCGAAGTTAGTGCCAACTTTTGCGGATAGGGGGTGTCACGTGATCAGCGCAACGGATCCCCACGGCCGTTAATCTCGATTTTCTAGACCGGAGCCGCTATTTTATTGAAATAGTTCCTCAATTATCCTTACGAGGTTGAGTGGACCCGAACCCGGGACCTCTGGATCCGTAGGCAGGAACTCTGACCACTAGACCACAGAGGCTGTCAGTAGAGTGTCTAAATGGATTATTATTATTATTATTATTATTATTATTATTATTATTATTATTATTATTATTATGTTACCATTGGCTACGGGATGGATGGCTGACGGATGGGATTTCGAGTCCCGGTAGGTGCAAGACTTATTCCCTTCCACGTCGTCCACACCGGTCCTGGGGATCACCAAGCCCCTATCCACTGGCTACCGGAGCTCTTTCCCCGGAGGTAAAGAGACCGGGGCGTGAAGCTGACCGCTCACCTCGAAGTACTGCCTAGGTGGATCTGTACCTCCACTCCCCCATACCTTTTCATGGCGTAGTGTTTAATTAGTTAAGCACAGGGACACCTGTGCCCTTCTACGTAACTCTAATCATTATTCAGGGGCACGCGGTAGCGAAGTTGGTTGAGGCACTATGCTACAAGCCGGAAGGTCGCGGGTTCAAGTCCCGAAGAGGTGAATTCTTTTCAGTTGACCTAATACTTCCAGCTGCACTATGGCCCTGGGGTCGACTTAGTCTCCAACAGAAATGAGTACCAGGAATCTTCCTAGGGTGTAATGGGCGGCCGGCGCATAAGGCTGACAACCTTACTGCCATCTGTGTGCCCACTATCTAGATAATGTGGGACCCTCAACGTCTCACAACCCTATGGGCCTCCGTGGCCTGTTACAAGGATAGCTTCACCTTTTACTATCATTATTCTGTCAAGCTCTCATTCGAAACATCTCTCAAAGAGGTACAGTGTGTAGGAATGGACGAATGGAAGCAGTATTATCCGTGGAAACCGTACGTTGAGACGCGAATTGCCAGATTCTACGGCTGGACACTCAAGGGGCTAATATTCTGCATGCCACACTCACCGAAGTATGTCTCATACTCTCTGTGCTGAGAGAGATCTTCCACGGAGAATGTGTGGAAGCCAAACCTGAGTGAGAATGAAACGTCCGGATCTTGCGCAGTGACTCTGTGCGCCACGGGCTCTAAACCTATCAGCTGATGAATGCATACACCCTCGTGTCTCTTGCTGCAGGTCCCATTGTACGGGTTCAGAACCTGTAGGAATTACACTTAAAATTATCTAACCAGATATTCACTTTGAGGAGCACTTACTGTTTGAAGAATGTCGTCTTCTCAGATGTGGCGCCGTGTAGCTCTTGTGTGAACCGACTTTTCGGAGGAACATATCGCCTTCATTTTCAGGATATAAAATCCGCGAGCGAGGAATCAGCGTGAGAAGGTTGCTGCAGTTGCTGGTTCCTCGATCGTGGATTTTTCTACCCTGAAGATGGAAGCGATACGTTCATCCGAAATTTCGGTTCACGCAAGATCCACACGGCGTCCGTGATACTGAGAACAGAGTTGCAGAATGTGTAGAGTGGTATATAAATGCAACAGGATACTGAACTACAATATTAAGGAAACAGTGACTTTTGAAAGGGCAGAGCAAATGAGGGGAAGACGGATCACTGGTATTATCTGAATTAGAGTGAAGAGTCGTAGGGAAACACGAAGAAACAAACGGCCCTTCTAAGGACCATCTTCCCTACACTGTTCTTATAAATTTTGGTTCGCACATGGCCCCACCTAATACCCGTACCACTCCCCACCCCATGATCGGTTTACTCCTCTGGCATGAAGATGGATGCAGCAGGTTCAAGATGTTGGTAACGATCTACCAGACTACACAGCGTCACATTTCCATAATACAGCAATCTTCATTGTCATCGCCGTGAGGTGCTCAACTCTGATAACGAAATGCGAGGTTCTGGAAGAGGTGAATATTCATTTCACGGGTTTCTGAAATGTGACGCCGTCTAGTTTGTTAGAAACGTGAAATAATTTACACGGCGCCATAACCCAGGAGACCGTGGTCTGAGCCATATTCTTAATTCTACACATATTTTAATTCTAAAGCTCAGTTTATTCTTCGTTGGCCATTGCAACATGACAGTCTCCGATACACCGGGGGCTCTGAACTGGGGGCAGTCACGGATCGGCTCCGTCTGCTTAGTTCAGAGAGACTCTCTGTAACGAAGGTATACGTATTTACTGTGCCTTAAGATACCATAAGTACCGTTCCTAGGAGCGTTACATGTAGGAACAAATTTCCAAGCCTGCATTTTAACAATTTCCTTTATAACTTTCAACGGTTTTCCCCAGGCTCTCCCACCGACCATGAGAGTCTAAAGGCGCGTCCACATTACTCGTGCTCGTGCGTCAGAAGCTTACTGCTGCCGGAAAATCAGGATCTGGAGCTGATATCTGTTGTGAGGAAATGCGAAGGCTTTGTATGCAAATCAGTTTGGGTGTCCACTTCGTCAGCTCCAGATCCTGATTTTCCGGCAGCAGTAAGCTTCTGACGCACGAGCACGAGTAATGTGGACGCGCCTTAACAGTTCTGAACGGGTTTTCCATCCGAGCGTACCGCACAGAAGCGAATGTAACCCAGTCAGGTTAATGGCGAGTCCACACGATCAAAACAAACCAGAGGAATATAAAGTAACGCCATTGAAATGAGTTTTTCTTGAGAAGCTGACAACTGCTTAGCCACTCAAGATGTTACTCCAGTATTTTATGGAACCCGAAAGTTCATTGCCGTTTTCACAAGATCCAGCCCCTGATCACGGTCCTCTTTTTTTAAGACCCATTTTAATATTATACTACAAATGTCACTGGTTCACCATCTTACGTGCAACGCGTCCTTCTAAATCTTATTTAAAAGTTTCTGTACTTCGCACCACATATTTCAGCCGCCATTGATCATCATCAGGAGTTCAAAATTGTAGGTGGAAACTGCTGTGCTTCCGTTTTGTGACTCTGATATTCGATGTGTAGTCCCATCTACGCGCTCGTGTATTTCACGGTGCTGGGTGTCTCTTCCTGTTATGTTGTACGTCTAGACTACTTGTGTTAATGTTACACTCCCATCTTCTTTTACGTTTTCCTACTGGATTATTTCCTTCAAGTTTTCATATTAAAACGCGATGTAATCCTCTCCCGTATTTTCTACATCCTCTGCCAATTTCATTTTCTTGTGTTTGATTATTTTAATATGGTGAAGGATGCAAGTTTGAAGCTCTCATTAAGCGAAACAAACATGTTTTATATATTAAGAGAAAATATTTCTTTTTCTAATCAATCTAATGCATTGTGTAACGAGCAGGCCACAGTGTTGTTTGCTGTGTATGTGTTACGGTAAGGAAGCCGGGACATCCACCACCCGACTATAGGCCTAAAATTATGATTTCATACACGCGTCTATGTTAAGAATAGGGAGAGTGAAATTGGTAATACTCGTAGCTTGCGCCAAACACATGCGATTCTAAATTACTCTCAGAATTTCCGTTGTCTATTATTTTCAAACGGGAAAAACGGAATAAAACTGCATATGGAATATGAAATTGTAACTCAGAAAGTTTTATTTGATAACGCTGTATTTGCCGCATTCATGCACGCGAGAAAATATGACGTCATACCTCAAAATGGCGACTGTTCAAGAGAAAGCAATGTGCGTACTTTGGTTTTTCGTAACAAAGTCTTTTACCAAATCGCAACATCGTTACAGAACTCAGTATGGAAAGGATTCACCTGCAGATAACGCTATCCGACGCTGGGTATCGCAATTTGCTGCCATTAAAACAGTTACACCGCAAATGCTGGAGAACACTTGGCGGGAAGTCAGCTTGGACATCTTAAGGCGCGTCCACATTACTCGTGCTCGTGCTCGTGTGACTCGCTATGCTCGCGAGTAGTGTGGACGATATGACAAGTCACGAGACAAGCAAATTTGAAATTTAAAAACTATAACCAATAAATTAAAATACGACTACAGCCTATACACACTACGAGTAAATATAAGGATCCTCACGCGCCGAAGCCTGGCGAGCAACTGAAGTAGTGTGGACGAAGATTTAAGAGCACGAGCACGAGTAATGAGGACGCGCCTTTACATGCCACGAAAGGTACGCATGTTGAGGTCGCCATTCTGCAATGTTGATATAAAAGTAATAACACTTCTTGAGTTACACTTTTATATTCCATAATGAGCTTTATATTCTTCCGGTTTGAAAATTATGGGCTACGGAAACCCCGACAATAATTTAGAATCACTCTGCAGATCTGTCGTACAGAAAAATGCGAAAATATACGGTTCCTTCCACACCATCTTTCGCAATCTATCATCAACGTAGATGCTACGTAGTCAGTCTATTGCTAGCCACGGTGCTTAAACATTATTTAGAGAAACTCAGAGTAAAGTGGCTCGTAAATAAGATCTAAAAGTTTGTGACAATGGTACATTAATACAAATATTTTGTGTCTGGATATTATTCATCATCCTGCTTTTTTTATTTTAAACAGAACTTTGAGGCGTCTGGATTCTGTCTCCCTCCTCAGGTAAAAATTATTCAGTTGGGTCCAATCGATAGAACTGGTCTACATCCCTGAGCTTGTGCTTATAAGGGTAATCCTGTTAAATATATTTCGAGTTCGTGGATTATCCAACTACACGTATCTCTCGCGCAGAAAGCGGCAGATTTATCTGGCTCGGACTCTACTGCCTGGTCATGAGGTTGCATTTGCGCATGATCTGACTTCTTGACTGGGATTCGGAACAGTTTCAGCAAGTACCTTCTCATCATGATGGCTTGTATACCCCGGGTCGTCAAGAAATTGAGACTTGGCACCGCTGTAGCGAAGAATTCCCAGAGAGTACAGCTGCAGTTCCTCACAGTTACCGATAGCTTCCACGTGTATCCAGTAACTTCGAACCTCTTCTGAAGCTTCCAGCACGAAATCATATCGTTCCCCTAAAATACAATACGTATAATATAAATATTGTATTTAAGCATCATGTTGTGCGTGTACAAATTATCGTTATGTCCAGCCACCACAATAGTTTGTATAACTACATAGTATTTATATTGTCGCGATTCTGAGCGATTCTCGACAGGGTTTTCGATTCGAGATTGAATTTATTGACCACTTCAAAACATGACTGGTGATTACTTTATTTACAGCGCCGTCGCTGCTCTTCACACTTTACAAATCTCACCACCACACGCTAAATATTTTCAGTCTGCTGTGTCTTCACAAGTCGTTCCTTGGTAAAGGTTTCTAACAGTGGGGATTCTTCATCTCAACTGATAAAGTCTTCTCCTCACAGACAAGCTTACATCTCTCTCACAACTGACTAATTTCTAAATGTGTCTCGGTTATAGCATCTCGGGCCGGACCGCGTAGAAAACACTTTTAATTTTGGTACTCCAATAATTTCTGTGGGAACGTATTTGTTTACGAATGCGTTACCCAGTAACGGCTGCGTATACTTGCTTATTAGAAATCTGTTGCCTAAAAGCGAATGTTGTTTCGTTGTTTGTTTCGAGGTCGTTACCCAGGAACTGGTCTGCACGCTGCAATATCACGTACATTACGATTGGGCCCTTTCTGGTCATCATAGGGTAATACATTTGTACACGTACATTCACCTTTTCACTCTACTGCTGTTTCTCCCTACACAACACCATGGCAGAAAAGCAGCAACTAACCATTCAACATCCCAATAATTTTGGAGTGCAATACATAGATGATCCTAATTAGTATACAGAGTGTCCCAGGAGGAATGGACCAAACTTCGGGAGGGTGTTCCTTATGTTAAAGTATGCCGATATAACCCAAAACACCTATATCCAAAGTTGAACGGTTACGGAGATAATGGCCCAGGAAAAGTGTGGTCTTCTGGCAGGTCCACGCACTGTACCTCTCAGCTGAGAGGCCTTATCTATGTCTGTCCTTGAGTGCCGTGATTCACCCTCGCCGTACGTATGTAGTTGGCTTTATCAGAACGCGCAGTGAGCCACGTTACGTCAGCGCTTGCCATTCATGTGTCATGTATAGTGCTTGGAAACCCTAAGGACAATTATGACATGGCGAGCGAGTATTTTGTACTTCAATTTTATGACTTCATGTCACTTACAAGTTAGTTTGAAGTTACGTACATTATTAACATTAGAGAATCCACATATTCCTGCCAGTTTTAATATGTATTTTGTAATCAACAAGTGTGCAACGCCGGTCATAGTTTGACACTTCTCTGGCCATTATCTCCGTAACCGTTCAACTTTGGACATAGGTGTTTTGGGTTATATCGGCATACTTTAACATAAGGAACACCCTCCCGAAGTNATTTATTACCTGACGATGGCGAGAAAGGTTCGAAACCTGATTTATATACACGTGGTAGATTAATTGAGTTCGTGGAATGTGGTTTTATCGTATCACATTACAAGGTATACAAATACACTTAGCAGATTCACATCGGTCCTCAAAATAGTTGCCGCTGGCCGCTATGCAAGTCTGCCATCCTTGATATAGCTGCCGGAAACATTGCTGAAACATATTGGCAGTAAATTCCCGTATGACGCTTTGCGGCCATTCCACGAACTTATTGACTGTGGTAGTGTGTGTGTGTGTGTGTGTGTGTAGGTATACACACTATTGTGGCGACTGAACATAACGATAAAGAACATGATTACAGAAATAATTTCAAGCATATTTTGAGGATAAATAAATAAACTATTAATGAAATATATACGAGTATATATTCGATTAGGTCAAGAAGTGATAATTTTTCTAACGTGCGTTTAAAAAGTACCCGTTTCGAATCTCGGTCGGGACACAGACTATCCTGCATTGAGATATTGCATCAGATGTTTCTCAATGAGAATGAGAACTGGCAGAGGAAAGCGAAATACTCGGAGGAAACCTGCCACCAGTGCCACTTTGTCCACCACAAATCTCGCATAATCTGACCTGGGATCGAACCCGAGCAGCCTCGGTGGGAAGCCAGGAAGTAGCCATCTGAGGTATAGCATGCCCGTATCTAATCCTATTTAACATAAATGGTCGGAATGAGAGTGAGGAATGAATTGGAAAAATACGGATGGAAGTGGTCGTGGCATAACTTGAGAACATTCGTCTGGGGGACTGACGGAAATCAGAAATCCCATTCAGAATAATTAATGTTCCGGACGGGATTCGATCCTGGCACCTTACAAGTCTGTCTTACTCAGTCTCTTGGTTCTGCTGACCGTTAATACTTAAGTTTTACCTCCATACATGTCGATTGAGTTGACTCGAACTGGTTCAACTGGACATCCATCCACAGCGATGACGAGTAGAGTGTGATGAGAGATGCTGAACTTGTATGCACAGGAAGTGCACATCCCTCCCACGATCCGGAACCGGTAATTCTTACCCTGCCTCACCCGGAACAAGTATAATGGGGTCTCTGCATACAGACCATCCATCTGCAATTCAGTAGACTTTATTAGTTACAGAAAGATGAGTAAATATCCCCCCTATGTATATGAAGTAATGCAGCGTCCGCTCGCCGTCAGATTCAACGCTCCGCGTCAGTTGCAGTAGGTTAGCGTTAATGACGATGGAAGCGCCACTAGACCACTTTTATTGATGCTTACCGCAGTCTGACATCAGATGGCATAGCATGTTACAGTTAGGATGGTGTACGATTAATTTTTTGTACTTTTATATCGTGAACGATGACACTTGACTGCAGAGTGTTATAACTTATGACTCTGCAAGTCACATGTAAATTTTTATAGTAATCTTATATGTTGATCGTCATATTAAGTACTCAAACATTAGTAGGCCAAAATCACTTTTGAAGAATTGGGTCTTCTGGATTATGACGCCTTCTAGTTCGGAGAAAGAACGAAGTTTCGGGCGAACATATCGCCTCCATCTGCACGGCAGAAGCAGCAGAAATTCCGACGAACAATCTGAAGAGCTCTGCGGTGTTTCAGCTCTTGTTACTTCATGCATCCTGTTGTGTTATATATTTCTTTATTAAAACCGTCACATGTTTCGGCTATTCAAAGCCATCATCAGGCAAATACATGGCTAACAAACATACACCACTGAACTCGAGTGGTTGTTTACATTCCCTACAGACCGGAGAGTACTTTGTAAGATGGGGCACCTACTAAATAATTAACATTAACGATTCTGTATTTCAGCATCCCGTTGTAATTGTTCAAATTAGCGTCCATTGTTTATCTTCCGTCAAAATTGCAACAATTCTTACATTCTACAGTTCAACACTACATGTTTCGGTCCCAAACGGCCATCTTCAGGTGTTTTTATGTTACAGATATTTTACTAAAACTGTGTTTTACTGTAGTTTTGAAATGTAGAATATAAAAAGTGTTGCAATTTTGACGGAAGATAACCAATGGACGCTAATTAACATTAATGTTAATACATCTATATCACGAGCCTCCAAAACAGCTTATTATATATACACAAAATATAGAATACTCCAATTTGTCCGTGGGAACGCAACAAAATCGCAAAAACCGACTGACTCGATGATGTAAAGCATCGCTCGAAGAATTTTATTCTTGTTTTATACTATAACTTTTGTTTTATATAGTCTAATTTATTATATTTTTACGCCAAGTATTTTAATATAGTTAATATTTTTGTATCCAATTTTACTAGTACTGCAGTTCAGTGGTGTATATTTGTTAGCCATGTATTTGCCTGATGATGGCTTTTAATAGCCGAAACATGTAGCAGAGCCAAACTTGGCACTGACCTTAATATAATTGTGTTGTGACGGTTTTTAATAAAGAAACTTGTTACTTATTGTTACCGTGCGAAAGGAGATGTAAAAATTACGAGCACATATAATATTGTCGCGTGACATACACCCAACACGTGACAATTTGATGTCAGAATTCGTTTACGAACGAAAACCACACGGAAAAGACGTGGAGTCACAGCAGAAGTTGGAACTTCTGCTGAAGGAAATCAAAGCTGGCCAAGAAAAAGCAGACGTCAACCAAGCTAAGACGGAGGCCATAATGGAGGCTGGCCGAGAGGAGTGGAAAGTCGGCCAAGAAAAACTGCTACAGGGAATGAAAGCCTGGCGAGAAGAAATCCGCTCAGTGCTGTTTGAGACAACGAATACCAGAAAAGAGACGATGGCCTGCCGAGAGATGGAGTCACGTCCAGAAGAAGAACAGCCGACCTCACTGGACAGGAAACTTGAGGCGGCAGAAAAACGAGAGGTCCCCGTAGAAGACGTCGAAGTAATACCGGTCGGAGAACCGAAGAAGAAAAGGCGTAGGGACCGAAACCAGCGAAAATGAAGAAATGGACCCAGGAAAAGGATGGGTGCAGAAGAAGACTGGCCGTCGCCCGCAGAGGGACGAGCCGTCGTGTGGAAGTGGCACGGAAGAATAAAACCAGCAGCAAGGTGTCCCGCCGTGCAACAGTGGCGTGGCGCAAAAGGAACATCTTCAGGAAATCTACGACCCAAGGAAAGTGTGGACCGCGGCACGAATTTGCTGCCGACAGAAATATGACTAGCTGTGTAGGTGTGATACGGCGCAAGGGAGGTTTCGTAAAGAAATATTCAACCAGGGTCAATGCTGAACAAGAAACCTGGAAAGGATGAAAAGAAATAAAGAACATAGGCGGCAGACGGTCACTATGCCAGAAGAGAAAGGTGCCAACTAAGGACGACATCGGAGGGTGTAGATCGGGACAGCGATCGCACCTAGGAGGGAGAAGAACTCGTAGGAAGACCATCTACGAGATTGTCAGCGTGAAGATCGCGAAGCGAATAGTCGGATCTTCTGTCAGCCTACGACAAGGCAAGGATTGGGCACTGTGGAGATGTCGACCCCCTCCAAGACGGAAAAGTGGAATAGCGCATGGTGGAGGAACCGGTAACACAGAAGCACCGGCCTCCCCAGCTAGAATGAGTGAATGAGCGACGAATGAATGTGAGGGACGAATGTGAAACGATGGGATCGACGAACGCTGGACCATGGAATTTTTCGGGACGAACAATATTAATAAGGGAGCGGATGTAACGGCCGGAAAATAGTCACTGCAAGAGGAGTAACCGGACAAAAAGAAGACGTTGCAAGAACAGCCTTCAAAGAAAAGGAACGGGGATGCATCGTTAGGCTATTCGGGACGAACAGCCTTGAGGAGGGAGCAGTGTGACGTATTTGCGCTATGCAGGACACCCCCTCCCCCGCCAGCGGTGACGTAACAATATCGGAGCGCTGCCGCTGCTACGGTAACAGGCCAGTCAACACTCCGCCCCTCTCCCCCCCGGTGACATAACAGACCTTCCTAATGTGACGTAACAGACCTTTCCACTGTTATGTAACAGGGAACAATGCTGGTAACACGAGGCAACAGGGAACGGTATAAAAAGTCGGCTGAGCAGTATGTGACAAGAGTGTGGATCGTGAAGCCAGATAGAAAACAGTTGAAGTCTAGCAGTCGCCGTTTTGTACTGTGAATAATTGAAGACTATTGAAGATAATGTGAAGAGATTATTGAGTAGGGTTTGCAAAGTGTGTAAACCCGTAACATTGTCATAATTAATTATAGCTACGACATGTAGGTTGTTAAATAAACCAGTTAACAATCTGAACTGCGTCTTCAGTGGCAAAACACGTTACAATATTTAATAAGCACTCTTCGTGAAGTTTCTTTTCGACGAAACGTTTGTGGCCTTTTCAGAGAGACGGAAGGCGTTGACATATACATTTTGGAATTGAAATATACTATCGCGGGCGGCACAGAACCTACTCATCCCTAATGAATTGGCGTAGCGATAACGGGTTTGACTTATATTCGGAGGTGCTGGGTTCTGATCCCGGCTGGGACACTGGCTATCATAACTTAACCTCTTCGTGGTATTTCTTTGTCCATCAGGGGAAATCACGGGATTTCGTCAGCTAGACCATGACGTCTTCACTCAAAGTTATTTCCAATTCACTATTCTTCTTTAATGCTATCATTAAGTTAAAGATGGCCCTGTGCTTAATTAATTAAGCACCACACCATGAAGATATATACGTCAGAAACATATTGGTGTAAGTTGTCAGCTTCGCGCGCATGTCGGTTTGCCCCTATACCCATTGGATAGGAGGCTGGGTTGGCCCCAGAGCCGGTCTGGACTCTGTGGAGAAGAGAAAAAATGGCTTGCCTCTGCTGGGAATGGAACCCCGGCCGTCCAGGCTGTAACCCGTCGCTATAAACTGAGCGGCGTAAAATGACCCATAAGAAAAGTAACCGACGAGCATAATGTGGCCCGCGCTCCGCGAGTTGTGTATCCGTTGTGTATTGGAAATACTGGTGCCCGTAATTTAATCAGGGGACTGGCAAACGGTAGTTCTATGAGGACGGAAGCTTGTTTCTCGAAGAAAGAGGAAAGAACTTTCATATTGAGCTGAACTGAGTGTTTTTTTTTTTACTATATGCACGAATCCCATACCACAGAACTGATAGCATGGAAAGGAGAGCTGATAATCAATTCTATACAACGTGACGAATTTAATATCCAGGGTGAAGCGAAGCCAGTCTAAATGGAATTCTAATCTAGCCGAAAGGGTAAATGTCTTAAAAACTGATTACTCTTTTTCAGGTCCATTTTATGAAATATGAAACGAATCTGCAACACTTTTCTTTCTGAGAGACTGAGGAAGAGCACGAACAATCAGAATAACCTGTCTCCGTGCCGAGCGGCACAAATGCTCACAGCTTGGCGTCGCGCAGTTTTTAGGAACCGGAATAGCTCAGTTGTTATAGCGACCGGCTAAAAGCTGGACGGCCGGGTTCGATTTCCGACAGGGGCACGATATCTTTCTCCTCCACAGCGCCCAGACCGGCTCTGGGGTCGACCCAACTCCTATCCAATGGGTACCGAAGGCTCTTTCCCCGGGGATAAAGCTTCCGGGGCGTGAAGCTGTCCACTCACCTTCGTCTAGTGCCGAGGTCAGAAAGGGTGTAGAAATTCCTCCACTCCCTTATATATATATATATATTCATGACATCGTGCTTAATTATGATGGGCAGTCAAATGAAAGCGGCTCAGAAACCAAAGCATATTATAGAACATTTCTTACCTCAAAAGTAATCTCCAGAACTGTTAATACATTTATCCCACTGGGAGATAAGACGGTCAGTCCCATCCTTGAAAGAGCTTGTGGGCTGTCTACGGAACCACATCTGTACCCAGCCACACACGTCTTCGTCCGATGCAAACCGATGCCCACGAATGTCTCTCTTCAGGTCTCCAAAAATGCAAAAATCACATGGGGAGAGATCTGGGCTGTAGGGGGGATGTTGAAGCACTTCCCAACCAAATCTCTGTAGCGCATTCCTCACAGAGTTGGCAGTGTGGTGGCGCGCATTACCATGAAGAAGGATAATGCTGTTCGATAGCATTACAGGGCGTTTTGACTTTATGGCACGTCTCAGTTTCTGCAAACTGTCTTCATAGCGTTGTGCACTGATTGTGGCCCCATGCTCGAGAAATTCGACAAGCAGAGGACCCTTGCAGCCGAAGAAGAACGTCATCATCACTTTACCGGAACTTGTGTGTACGGGTTTGGGTTACTTCGGTGGGCTAGAATTCACATGTTTCCACTCTTGGCTCTGCCGTTTGCTCTCGGGTTCAAAATGGTGGGACCAATTTTCGTCCCCAATGGCAGTACGGGTCAGAAAAGCATACTCTTCCTCGTGGTATCATTGCAAGTGACCCAGTGATGCAGCCATTCTCTGAGTCTTCTGTTCCTCCGTGAGTTGATGTGGAACCCACTGCGCGCAGATTTTGCGGTACAGCATGTGTTTTGTCACAATGGCGTTTACGGAATCGTGACTTACTCCCATCATAAAACTAATTTCTTACAGTGATCTGTTGGTTTGCCCAGATATGACCATCCAATGCAGCAATAACATCCAGGAGTGATAACAGGATGAGCCTGTCATGGACGATCATCGTGCAATGACACACGTCCCTCTCGGAATCTCTTATGCCACGCCAACACACGCGAACGTGACATGCTGTATTCGCCGTAAACAACAGACATGCGACGATGAATTTCTCGTCCCTCTACTCCTTCAGCAGTCAAAAGCGCACTACACTTCCCTGTTCTTCTTTACCCGCCTCCATTACTGATGTTTGACGACCACTCGTAGCTCTAACCCTACTTTCAGCACAATAAACACACGAGTAGTGTGCAAGGGCACGTTGTCACTGTGCTTTCCCGAGTTCCCACCAGATGTCCGTACCGTAAGCAAATTCCAGTGTTACCAACTTGCGCGCCGTTTGAGTTATGCGTGGTGACCCGTTTTCATTTGACTGCCCCTTATAATTAAGCACAAGAAAAACTTTACCTTTATACACAGTTTTTGTTGTTGTTTTGTCTAACAAAACTGACAGATTTTAAGCCGGGGCTCTTACACATTTCGTGGTCGCGCCACACTTGGGGATATTCGTGTCTTCTAGTTACCGTGGAATTATAAGAGGGAACTAAAATTTAGAATAAAAGTACCCTTTTTCAAATAAAGTCGTTTATTTTATGAGAATGTAAAATAAAACAATAATACAAAATTATGCTGATTTGCTACAAGTATAAATTAAAAATTATGGAAATGCATGTTTTATTTTATATAGCCATTTCTCTCTGCAACCCCTCGCGTCGAACTGGGCAAAATTTGCAGAACACTAGTTGAGAACTACCCATAAAAATGAATGATGAATACTGGAAGTGTTTGGAAGGAAACGGTATGTGGTTTAATTGAGGCAATATCACAACATTTACATGGAGTTACTAAGGGAAACCACGAGAAAACACTGTCAGGATAACAATTGTAGCAGCCAAGATTCGAAACAGAGCACTTCCAGACTACCGTTATGACAACCTGCTTTGTCGCTACAGAGAATATATTGCGGTTGATGAAGAGGTGTACGTTCTGGATCTTCAAACCGTGGTTCGCGAGTGACCAGTGTATTGTAACCGCGGAACAGTACTTACCTCTTTTCTCCCTTTGCCGTTTATGAGTATGGAGTCCGGATTCTGGAACTTGTCATGCGTTTCAAGACCGGGAAGATGTTCTCCAGCTGACGACTTCATCCAGTCACTAACGAAGATGACGTGTGACGCCAAATCATAGTCATACAGGTGACTATTTGGTTCCAAAGAAGTGGGTCTGCGGACTACCATTGCCCCTTGAATCCCGTCCTGCTTCTGGAAGCCTAATCAGTGAAACAAAGTTTCAGCTTATCGCCTTCAGAGTGCTGGAACCAACCAAGTGATGTAGCCCCCAACTTAAAATATTTCTAAATCTCAAAGAGAGTCTTCTAGAAAAATCTAAATCAGCCCAACATTCCAATGAAGGGGGTCATTGGTTAAGCTGGGATGATGCCAGGATTTTGGAAATTTAAAGTAACAGCAGATATATATATATATATATTTAAGGGCGGAAAAATTCAGGGAACAAGTCCTCCGGGAGGGACTTTAAGCCGTGCGTCCCTTGTCGTAGATTTACGGCACGTAAAAGAACCTGTCTCTAGGAGACCTCTGAGCTAAATTTGGCAAAAAATTTCCCGCCCAAAGTAGTTTCCAATGCCTCCGGTAGATGGGGAAGTATTAGATACCACTGCCAGTAGAAGGTTGGAACCTCGCTGGCAGAAAGGGGCTAATAGCGAGCACTAGTACCGGTAGGGTATGAAGACAGTAGAAATTAAAAGGGGGACGCACAATGGACCAATAACTGGTCTAAGTCCATGGGGAAACCCACCCCCTCTATACTCAATACTTAAATACTCGACAGCAGATATAAAGAATACAATGAATCGGCACACAAGGCATGCTTAACCAATCCGATCAGCCAACCAAATTTGGGAATTTCTCACATTTCGATCCCCTTATCAGCAATTAGGTTATAAATTCACGGAGATTTGTATGACGTGGCAGATTTCGTCATGGGTTTCTATAAGGTTTTAGTCTCGAGTGCTCATGTTTTATTCCATAGATGCCGCTAAATGTAAGCATGGTAGGTCTTATTTGTATACGATTTTTTTGTCAAAATAAAAATATTCACAAATTTTCCAATGTTTTTTTTTTCTGTGCATTGGTGCCCATCCACGTGGTTTTGTTGGCTAGGTTTGTAGCACCAATTTCTACCTACCTTTCTATCCTAGTTCGACGAATGTGCGTGCTTTTTCACAATTTTATTGTATATTTTCTTGTTATCTCCCTTCGAGAAGGGGCACTTCTCGAAGGGAGACTCAACTAGTTGGTTGAGGCACTCTGCTGAAAGCCGGAAGGTCGCGGGTTCATGTCTCGATGAGGTTATTGGATTTTTTCAATTGACCTAATCCTTCCGGCCGCAATGTGGCCCTGGGGTCGACTCAGCCTCTAACAGAAATGAGTACCAGGAATTAATTAAATAATTTTCCTGGGGAGTAAAGCGCGGCCGGCGCGTAAGGATTACCGCCATCTTTGAGCCGATTGTCTAGATAATGTGGGACCTTCAACGTCTCACAACCCTATGGGCCTCCACGACCTGTTACAGGGATAGGAATAGGGTGTTGAGGAGAATATGTGGACCGAAGAGAGATGAAGTGACAGGAAATTGGAGAAAACTGCATAATGAGGAGCTTCATAACTTGTACTTTTCTCCAAGTATAATTAGAATGATCAAGTCAAGGAGGATGAGGTGGGCAAGGCATGTAGCACGAATGGAGGACAAGAGGAATGCATATAGGATATTGGTGGGAAAACCAGCAGGAAAGAGACCACTGGGAAGACCAAGGGTAGGTGGGTGGACAATATAAAAATAGATCTTAGAGAGATAGGATGGGATGGGATGGATTGGATTGATCTGGCTCAGGATAGGGACCATTGGAGGGCTCTTGCGAACACGGTAATGAACTTTCGGTTCAATAAAATGCTGGGAAATTCTTGAGTAGCTACAGATTTGGCTTCTTCTCAAGAAGGGCTCAGCTCCATAAGTAAGTAAGTAAGTAAGTAAGTAAGTAATAACGTTAGGCCGCGCCATAGCTGAAGCGGTTAGTGCCTGGCTTCCCACCGCGGCGGCCCGGGTTCGATCCCGGGTCCGATCCCGGGTCTAGTGAAGTGGGATTTGTGGTGGAAATGTGGCGTTGGGGCGGGTTTTCTCCGAGTACTTCTTCCCATGCCAATCTTCCTTCCACCAGTTGCTCCACAATCACCCTCACCTATCATCTGTGGCTGGTACAATAGGCCAGAGGTGGCCGAAGTACAAGGGACTTAGTCCCACCCCACTAGCAATAAAAAAAGTACTAACGTTAATAGGGCCGTCTACACAGGAGCTGGGATAGCGCAGTCGGTACAGCGACTGGCTACGGACCGGTCGACCGAGGGGTCAGAGTTCGTGTCCTTGTAGGATGAAGAATTTTCTCTTTTCCACGTCGTTAGACCGGCTCTGGGGTCGACCCAACCCCCTATCCAATGGGTACCGGGGGCTCTTACCCCGGGGTTAAAGCGGCCGGGCCTGAAGCTGACCACTCACCTCCATCTAGTGCCGAGGTCAAGAAAATGTGGGTCTATACATCAACTCTCCCTATAAACCTTCATGGCGTAGTGCTTAATTAGTTAAGGACGGGGACAACTTTACGTTTTGCTTGCGAGATAATCCCCCCTCTCCTTTCATGTAGTGTCACACGCTAACCCCCCCCTTTTCTCTCTTTCTTGAGGCTGTGAGGTTCAACTGCTCTGTGATCAGTATACTAAATACAGCCTTACCGTTGTGTGAATGCCAGTATAACGTGCCGAATGTATCTGCTTTGAAATCATATCTGAAGGTCGTAGTTTGTGATATCGGACATTGCGTGATCATAGGAACGCCGTCCATGTGTGGCGTTCCAATCTGATCTGTGCCATGCCAGTGGATTGTCGTGGTTTGTCCCGGGATCCTATTCACTACATCCACAATAATTCTGTCCCCGAAGCATACCTGGAACGAGAAATGAAACTTGGCTCAAGCTTTAAAGCACAATAGTTGCTAGACATACGTTACCTCTGCATTGTGCATCTTGCGTGCTTCATATAGCGCTCGATGCAAGCGGCGATAAATGACTAACTTCGTGGAGCCGAATTCTTCTTAAGACGCGGCCAGTTGCACAGCTACTCATGAATTTCGAAACATACAAGTATTATTGAACCAAAATGCTCATAACCGTGTTCACAAGACCCCTTCACCTGTCCCTTTTTTGAGCCAGATGAGTCAAATACATACCACCCCATCTTTAAGATTCATTTTAATATTATCTTCCCACCTTTATCAAGATCTTCCTAGTGCTGTTTTTCCTTCTGATTTTCCCACCAAAATCCTATATGCATTTCCCTTCACCCCCATTCGCTCTACATGCCCTTCCCATTTCATCCTCCTTTGACATGATCATTCTAATTATACTTAGCGTAGAATATAAGTTATGATGTCCTCATTATGCGATAACAAAGAGCAGTTATTTCCCTAAAGGCTGGTTTCCGCTTACCTGTATGGATGGTCCCGGAAGCTGGTTGTTGACCGCAATAATTCCACGTTCGTACCCATCAGCCGTGATGCATTGATTCTGGAAGCAGTCCGTTACATTGGCTGGGCAGTTTCTGCAGGCCCTGAAACAGACAACCGTAACTCGTGCAAAGTGGACCGGCATGCAGTCTCAGAGTGAGAGCAAGTGGGAAAGGCTCATGCTGCTACGGAGAAAGGTTGAACAAAGGCAGTCGAAGCGTGGCTTCCGGTTCTGACGGCGGTGACTGAATTTTGTGCCTTCGATTCCAAAGTAGAAGAGGTACCAAGGTTTCGGAGTGATTTCCTATAACCAACTTCAGGTTAAGTTACGTACTCTTCTGTCCTGTTTATGGATAGGACAGGGACCCTACTGTGTACTTACGGTCCCATGGTTTTGTAGTTCTGCAGTGTCCAATTATAGTAGCATATTCTGGGTGGGGAGCCTTCCTCGCAGGGTCTGTAGCACGAAGTCTCGCGGAAGTAGTCCATGTCTGAGATGACGTTGGGCTGCAAGAACTGCTCAACACGCAGTCCCGCTGCAACACGAGATGACGTGTCATGCAAAATGTGCTCAGACTTATGCAGATCAGTTTCACATGTCGTGGGAAAAACGTCCGCTCTTTTTATTTATTTATTTTTCTTTTTGATACCTTATTCCCCCCACTTTTTCTTCTGAATTAACTCGTGTTAGTTCTCTTTCTTTTCTTCCATAGTCCTCTTTTTCCTTAATCTGTTTATCCTGACTTCCTGTGCCTCCGACTGGTTCGCTCAGAGCCGCGATGTCTCTCATATACCCTGCCCTTGGAAACCGGACCTTCAGAGCGTACACCGACTCGCGATTTGCACATGGCATTCAAAATCCCTTACGCATATGATTATATAACAAAATTATGCAGGCAGCAAGCAGAACTCATGCAAAATCATGTCAATGAGAATGTTCGCAATATTGGTCAAGACGAAGCCCGACACAGAAAATATAAAAGGCTTAAACTTGGCGGCGGTCAGGCATACGACCGTTCAAGTGACTAGACTGCCGTGGTAGCGAATACTACTGGAAATATTACTGTGACGTATTTGCGCCATGCAGGCCAACACCCCCCCCCCTTTTCCAGCGGTGACGTAACAGCATCGGAGCAACTGCCGCTGCTACGGCAACAGGCCAGTAAACATTCCGTCGCCTCCCGCGGTGGCGTAACAGCACTTTCCATGATGACGTAACAGGGGACACCGCGGTTACTATGCAGCAATAAACAGCTCTCGGCAGCGTTCCCTAGCAACGCCTGTAAACAAGGCGTTTACGTAACAGTTAAGCGATGTGGGTTTTCCGCTGTCCGACTGAGGGTTTATAAGAGTTACTAGAGAAAGAGTAACCAGTGAACACCCGTGTGGAGGCGGGGTCGAATACCTCCACCGTGACTCTGTGAGTCGTAGGAGGCGACGAAAAGGGAAGTCTCAAATCTGAGACAGTAAAATATGGTCGCGAGTCTCAAGGGAATCGGACCCGAGAAAGACTGCGCTCGCAAGGGCCAGCAACATATATAAAAGACAGACCCGTCCTCTCGTCTGAGAGGGCGCCTCTCAAAAACAATGCCGTAAATGTCAAACAGTAATAAATATCTGGTCATGAGCCCAAAATGGGGCTCGACACCAAGACGTACTGACTGACTGACCGACCGACCGACCGTCAGTCGCTATGTAACTTTGACTTTGACTTCAGTGACCATACAGTTGCAGTCTAGCATTCGCCGGAGTGAGTTGTGGAACCGCAGATGGCAGTAGTTGTGTAATTGTGAATTGTATAAGTGTACGAGCGAATGTGGAATAAATTCGCCATATTCAATATGGCGTGAAGTTATTTGTCGCGTTACGTACCCGACATGTGACAGTACATAGTCTGCTATACTGAGCCTGAACTGACAGAGGCCTTGTACATATTGTGCATAGAAGTAGGAATTAAGGCTAGGATTAAATTGTAAATATATGTAAATACTGACAATGGACTTACTAATACAGACTATAAGCACAATAGACCACTGTAGGTCGCGGTGCAAGGGCCAAAAAGGCCTACCCCTCATACATTCATTCAATACAGACTATATCTGACAAATGACAGACCCGACCTCTCGGCAGAGAGGGTGCCCCAAATGGACAGGACAGCAACTTTCATTTAATAAAAAACATATCGTTACCGTTTCAGCATTTTTTATTCGAGTGACTGCACCACGTGGTGTGGCTATTACATCATTACCTGCCGCAGACGCTGAAGCGAGGAGCAGCCAGAGTGCAGTGGCGTGCACAGTAGACGCCATCACACAGCTCGGTTGAACTGTGTACACACCCAAAGTCAGGCGAAGGCCTATAAACATACAGTAATAGAGTGCGTTCAGTTAAGGAGGAAACTTCGCAACACCGCTGACGTGGCCCAACATTCCTCACAGATTGCTACTGTAACTGTTGATAGCAGAATGAGTCATTAGCGCTGATAAACGCGCGCTGTTACAGTTACAGTTACAGCAGCAGTCTGAGAGGAATATTGGGCCCGCTCAACGGTGTTGCGAAGTTTCCTCCTTGATTGAACGCCCTGTATTAAAAAACAAATCGATAAGATCCTTAAATTTGTAAATATATATTACAAAAAAAAAAGAAAGAAACCGATAGGATCCATGATTTCGCAACAATATTATAAAGGAACCGGGAAGATTTTTACATTTGCAGCAGTATTGTAGAATAAACTGATAAGATTTACAGAACTGTAGGAAGATTATAAACAAACCAATAGAAGCAGATTGCTGTTTGACGTTTGCACCTTGCTTGGCTTACACTTATACCCAGAAGATGGAGTCAGTACGTTCCTCCGAGACACCGATAAATTTCTGTCGAACTGCACGTCCCTCATCTCCCGGAAGACAGCAGTCTCTTTATAATTTGCTGCTTTGCTCTTTCCCAGGCATTTGAATGAAGTATTATTATTATTATTTGCAAATTTACGCTATAAGCGATTGATTCAGCCGAGCTCCTGTTGTAATTATGAATCAATTTCTTGGGACACGCGTTAGCGTAATTGGTTGAGGCACTATGCTACAAACCGGGAGGTAGTGAGTTGGATTTTCGATTAGGTGTAACGCGTTTACCCGGCGCCGGTGGGGGTGGCAGTTCCCGCCGCCGCCGCGTACTTGTTACTAAAAACTCTCGCTAGTGCCACTGAGAGTCAGGGGTTCGTCTTGGTGCAGGAGCTGACGCTAGAGCCCAAGATTAAACAGACCACACTCCACACGTTGATAATATTATTAACCAAGTTTATTGAAGAAGAAAAAGAATGAAGAAAGATACATAGAAATGTTACATTGAGAATGACGACCCTCGCCTCTTGCGAGCTGCCTTCTATCTGCCAGCCTCGGGCTTTGTTCCCAAAGAACCACCACGTGCTACAGTGTTTTTTTAGGTGGCTATGCGCCCTCGCATCCAGCCAGCGATGGGACCACTGGTCGTATCTCAATGTTTACTGGTGAAGGGGTGAGGCCACATACCAATCCGTCTAGCTCGAAATAACACCGTGTGTGGTCCCTTTAGGACTGCTTATATGCAAAGTATTCTTAATATCAAATGGTTACACATTTAAAAGTTACAA
>NW_019737990.1:124315-125695 GCF_002891405.2 Cryptotermes secundus
TGTAACGCGTTTACCCGGCGCCGGTGGGGGTGGCAGTTCCCGCCGCCGCCGCGTACTTGTTACTAAAAACTCTCGCTAGTGCCACTGAGAGTCAGGGGTTCGTCTTGGTGCAGGAGCTGACGCTAGAGCCCAAGATTAAACAGACCACACTCCACACGTTGATAATATTATTAACCAAGTTTATTGAAGAAGAAAAAGAATGAAGAAAGATACATAGAAATGTTACATTGAGAACGACGACCCTCGCCTCTTGCGAGCTGCCTTCTATCTGCCAGCCTCGGGCTTTGTTCCCAAAGAACCACCACGTGCTACAGTGTTTTTTTAGGTGGCTATGCGCCCTCGCATCCAGCCAGCGATGGGACCACTGGTCGTATCTCAATGTTTACTGGTGAAGGGGTGAGGCCACATACCAATCCTTCTAGCTCGAAATAACACCGTGTGTGGTCCCTTTAGGACTGCTTATATGCAAAGTATTCTTAATATCAAATGGTTACACATTTAAAAGTTACAATAACTGAACGGGGGTCATATATGACATAGGTCACTGGATTTTTTTCAATTGACCGAACCCTTCCAGCCGCACTATGGCCCTGGGGTCGACTCAGCCTCTAACAGAAATGAGTACCAGGAATCTTCCTGCGGGATAAAGGGCGACCGGCGCGTAAGGCTGACAGTCTCACCGCCACCTGTGAGCCGATTGTCTAAGAAATGTGGAAGTCTCGACGTCGTACAACCGTATGGACCTCCACGGACTGTTACAAGGATAGGGTGGGTGAGTAACTGCTAGCTTCTTAAGAAGGTTAGGTTTGATGACGTAGGTGTCGTGCTGTGAATTGAGTTCAGTGAAATCTGCATGAGAAAAATTCAGTAGATTGGTCATGTTATGATTTGAAACGCATAGGATAGCCACATACACTGTATCCTGTAGAATGAAAGGATGTGTAAGGTAATTAGGAGTCAAAGGTCTTAACTGATAGTTACGTAAAAGCATAACTATATTTCAGAGTTTTAGAAAGAAGAAAATATATGCAAATTATTTCATAACTTCAACTTTTATTTAGGCCATAGAAAACTGAGGCTAAAGATGTAAGATTTGAGGTTTTCACGGCGGTGACTATGAAGAAAGCAGTCTTCCGGGATGTGGCACCGTGTAGATGTGGTGTTAACCGACGTTTCGGAGGAACGTATCACCTCCATCCTCAGGGTAGAAGGAAAAATAAGAAAATCCGCAAGCGAAGAAACAGTGAGAGCAGGTGCAAGCAGACTAATTAGTTCCTCCGAAACGTCGGTTAACACCACATCTACACGGTACCACATCCCGGAAGACTGCTCTCTTCATGAGGCTAAAGATGTTTATTTCAAGACACATTACTCGTTTTT
>NW_019737990.1:125792-141124 GCF_002891405.2 Cryptotermes secundus
ATCGCTTGCAGATTTACTTATACTTTTTCTTCAACCCTGAAGATGGGGGCGATACGTTCCTCCGAAACGTCGGTTAACACCACATATACACGGTGCCAAATCCCAGAAGACTGCATTCTTCTTGGTTGTAATCTGTCTACAGACGCTTGAAGTTTCATTTTTATTAATACCGCTAAAGAATTGACACGATTAGTCATTTACTATTGAAGTACTGCGCGTTTCTCATTAAGAAAGTGGAACGTCATGAACATTTCCTCTTCCGAAGCTTGGATATGTTTGTGTAAGGTGGAGAAATGGGGTATATCTATCAGGGTTCGAAACAGTCTCACGAGAATGTGTGAAGACTTTACAGATGCATATTCACGGAAGCAGTGACACTCTCGGAACTTATTTTGTAACTGCCTTCAATTATCTCTTTGTTCTCAGCTCTCCTTGAGGGTATGATGAAATGATTCTTTAACAACGCTATTGTTTATCTGAACGGCCATTTGGTTCTCAGAGTTCCTTCCTTGTGTGCCTGTGTTTATTGAATGAAACACTGAATGTCATTCAACTTACGTAGGCGTGTCTACGTGATGTTTCATGTAATATTTTAAAACTCTGCTTTTCTTTAAGGTTATAAATCTCAGAATTCTCCCCACAGAGTGCATTCACTCGTTTTCGTATGGTTCTCAAACTAAACAAGGTTTATTCTCATAAATATCTTTATAAAGTTGGCTTTTGGAAGGGACGCACAGTGTTCTTTTGTAATGCATCGTAGAAAGTCGATTGAATTGTAATATAACTAAATAAACTGAAGACTAATTAATTAAGATTTCGTACAGGTATTTATATTTAGGCTATTGTGTTGATGGGAGGCACGCAGTAGCATAGTTGGTTGAGGCATTATGCTACAAGCCGGGGGGGGGGGCGCGGGTTCGAGTCCCGGTGAGATGATTTTTTTTTCAGTTGACCTAGTTCTTTCAGTTGCACTATAGTCCTGGGGTCAACAAAGCCTCTAAGAGAAATGAGGACCAAGAATCTTCCTGGGGGTAAAGGGCGGCCGGCCGGCGCGTAAGGCTCACAACCTTACCGCTATCTGTGAGCCGATTGTATAGAGAAAATGTGGGAGCCTCGACGTCTCACCACCCTATGGGCTTTCACGGCCTGTTACAGGGATATACAGTATTTACCTTCTTTATTATGTTGATGAATTTCATGCATATGCAGCTCTCCGTATTTAAATTCGTCAAAATTTAATCCCTTACTGTGTGAGGGGGGGCAGCAGACGGTCTGTCCAAATTTTACAATTCGCAGTTAATCGTAAATTCAAAATACCGCTCCCTTGTCTCTAGTACCTGATTTTTATCACTGAAAGAAATTATTCTGCACCCCCCTCCTCCGGGGAATCAAGTGTTACAATGATCCACAAAATTCGAAACCTAATGACATTTGATTTGTTTTCTTTTCACCCAGGCTAATGACCACTGCACAAGCCCAGAATAGCATCCATGCACGAAACTATAGTACCCAACCGTGAGCCTAGTATGCCCTCCTGTTTCTCTCTCTCTATCTATATCAATATATATATAAACAATCCGTGACCTGTAGTCCGCAAGCGACCTATACTGACCGATCGACCGCCTCTTGTCGGCGAAGTTAGTGCCACCTTTTGCGCATAGAGGGTGTCACGTGGTCAGCACAACGGATCCCCACGAGCGTTAATCTCGGTTCTCTAGACCGGAGCCGCCATTTTCTTGAAATAGCTCCTCAATTATCCTCACGAGGCTGATAGGGCCCAGTTCCAGACCCATTACTTGTCAGGAAATCTGGTAGTGCCGGCAATCGAACCCGGGGCATCTGGATTTTTAGCTAGGAACTTTGACCAGTAGACTACAGAGGAGGTCCTATTTGTGTGTATATACATATACATAGTACATGGATTGAAGTAGCACAGGATGGGAAACAGTGACGGGATATTCTGAACACGAAATTAATATTCGGGTTGCATAAAATGCAGAGAACTTCTTGAGTAGCTGAGAAACTGCTAATGTCGTAAGGACTCATTTCCATGGGGTTCTGTGGTCGGGTGCTTAGTAGTAATAGTCGTAAATATGTCGTTATGTGCATCATGAACCCACAAGTGCCGAGAGTTGAAAATGTCGACATTTATAAAAATTAGTATATCTGACAGCATATGACATCTGTTGGAATTCCATGCAAGGTACAGAATGGGGCGCAGAAACTTCCTTTTTGTGAAGATGCATTGTGAAGGGAGGGGAGGTCGCAGAAAAGTGAGGATAGGCTCGGCGAACGCAGCAGTCACGGAAGTTTCTGTCTAATACCCCTCAGTAGGAAACATGAAGTGGACAAGTGAGCAGCGTGCGTTTGCTGTCGAAGCCTATTTTTCGTACAACCATTCCTTCGTGGTGGCAGCGTGCGTTCCGTACTCACTTCGGAATTAAGCCCAGAGGTCCGGTTCCCGACCGGAAATCGATTGTTTTGTGGGTAGAGAACTTTAGGACAACCGGGAGTGTGGTGAAAAAATCATCAGGACGACAACGGACCGTTACGACGCCAGAAATGTGGAGGCAGTTCGACAGTCGATTTTGAGATCTTTTTCGAACCAGCTCTTGAAGAAATGCATCTAAGAAATGTCTGGTTCCAACAGGATGGTGCCACGGCCCACATAGCCCGAGCTACGATGACAGTTTTGAGGGCAAAGTTCCCCGGACGGCTCATCTCGCTTCGAGGTGACATCCTGTGGGCAGCGCATTCACCTGATCTAACCCCCTGTGATTTTTTATGGGGATACCTCAAGGCAGAGGTTTTTAAACATCGCCCCACAAACCTGCTTCAGCTGAAGAATGTTATTCGGCAGGAAGTAGCCCAAATTCCGGTGCACACATTGGAACGTGCAGAGGGGAACTTCACAAAACGGTTGCATCAGTGGATAGAGAACGGTGGCTACCACCTTCAAGATATTTTGTTTAAAACTACATCATTTAAAACTTTAAAGTACAGAAACAGAATTACAGCTGCTCTTATAGAGATGAGTATTCATCCCAATAAGAAAAGTGTGCATTACGTTCGACGTCCGTTTAGATTAACAGGTACAAACAGATTATTTGGACTTGAAAGAGGGGAAGTGAGGGGAGGGGGATGAAAATAACATAAATATAATAACATAAAATAATAGACATTGTGACTTGAATCCTTCGCCAAATATTATTAGGATGAGCGCATGAAAAAGGCTGCAGTGGGTGGGAATAAAGACACACATGGTATATGAGAAAAGAGAGCAGAATTCTAGTTTGAATAACTAACGGGAAGAGAAACTCGAAAGACCTAGTCACAGATGAGAGGATAATCTTAAAAAGAAAAGACTTAAAAGAAGAGGATATGAGCGTGTAGTGGTTCTATATAGGCTTCGTTCGTTCATAAGCGTCCAAGGTGATCGTGCTGTCATATTGTTACATGACACCTGAAAGCCGGAATATTTCATTGCTAGGCAATAGCGGCAAACAAGTTCCCGCGGAAATGTACACACACGAAACAATAGAAGAACTACCGTTTCTTTGCAAAGGCGAGATAAATACACCTCTGCAACAATAGAGGAATTGTTACGAAACGATGTTTTCTATGTTGTTCATGCCAAGATGTTATAAGCAGGATAGTTTGAAGAAACGAGTTAGTTGTCAGAATTGAAGGAGTCTCTTGAGATGGCAGTCGAATGATTGAGAATATATTAGGGTGTGAAAAGAAGACTTCACGTATGCTGCAGTGATAGTGAGACTGTTATAAATCCGTTGCCAGGATGCGACTAGTGGAGACTGAGAACACTAATATGTGTGTGTGTGTGTAATGGTGAACTGTAAAGCGTACACATCAGCGATAGCGCTGTAATTAATTGTAGTTCTGAGTGGTGTGTATAAGGAGTCAATAAAGTCAATCATCTAGCCCAAAACCCTGTCTATAAATCACCCGGAACCCCTATAAGTGACAATATTATTCGACGATAAGTAATCACATTAACTGATACAGTGTCGCTAAAATAACCTATGATCCATTCCATATCAAACTAACTCCTCATGTTCATCCAGTGATTTACTGTTCGAAGTTTTAGAGATTTCAGAATTGGTACAATTTCGTTAAACAAAGTAAGATTCAATTAGTACTTGCATGTTATATGCAAGGTTTTTGTGGCGTAAGTAGTAGAAATATTAGAAATGAAATTATTAACTAAACTGTATTGAAATTTCATGCTTGATGCTTACCTTCGTGAAAGTTTAAAGCTTACTCCAGCTGACGAATAATATTAATACAAAAGACTTCAATATGTCACTTGAAACTGCAGTCGCTTCTATATTATATGCTGAGTAAGAAGTCTTCGCGTTTCTGAACACGGACCTACTGCCTGTAGCGAAAATTAATACCAAAACACTTCAGTGGTTTGTTCCAGCAATCCTTGAAGTTGTCAGTGGTGTGCTGCATAAGTTTCATAATGAAATCCCGCGTATGGAGTTTGTTGACGATGCGTGATGGTAAGAGTTTAATTTCCGTCTCCGATTTGTCACGTCCCACAATAATGTTATACCACGCTTAAAAGATTAAGCACAATAAAGAAGCCATACTTACACGAATGTTATAACTTCTCTGTGAATATTTCACTGTTTCTCACGAATGCTTTTTTTTTATTATTTTGAATGATGACCTAATTCAGTACATGCTTGTGACGTTGAAACTCTGAAGAAGAAGAAATTTAATATATATGTGTTTAAATTCATTGGTGTGCTGCGAAATAAACCCCCAGAAATATAAAGAGAAGACTCATCGTCTGTTGTATGTGTGATGTACATGAAGAAATATAAACCTATCAAAATAACGATGAGCAATTTCCGAGCAGGTTGTTGTTGCGGTAACGTTCTACACTCTTATTCGGGAGATTCTTGGTTCGAATCTCGACCGGAACACCGGTAATCCTGATTAAGGCTTCTTGTGGACTAATTCAGTCCTTCGAGGCGAATTGTGCGATAGTACCTACATTATCCTACGACCACTTCATCAGTTATCCTAATATTCGACAGTGTGCAGTCTAGATATTGTGGTATGTAGACCCACCGCTAGGGAACGACAGCGAAATAAACAGCTATACAATAGCCATTGCTAAGTAATGGCTCTGTAACCAATGGTCGTTGCTAGGTAATGGCCGCATCAGACACGCACAAAACAATAGAAGAGTATTGGAAGCAATGTTCTCTGTGCGGTCGGTACCGAGGCTATATAACAAGGGTCAGCTGTCATTACAGAGGAGGGCGTCTCCCGTGTGGAGGCGTAGTCGAATACCTCCACCGTAGCCCTGTGAGTTGTAGGAAGTAACGAAAAGGGAATTCTCGAATCTGAGAGAGTAAAATGTGGTCGCTAGTCCCACAGGACTCGGACCCGAGAATGACTGCGCTGACGAGCGCCAGCAGCAGTTGTAAACGAAAGACCAGTCCTCTCGTCAGAGAGAGCGCCCCCACATCAACAAACCAACAACTCCCTGACAGTGATAAAAATCTGGTTGTAAGCCCCAGATGGTACTTTATTCCAAGATAGACTGGCCGACTGACCTTCGGTCGTAATACAAGACTCAGACTCGTTACAGAGGAGTCTTGAGACGTCAGTGAGAAGAGAGGGAGGTTGGAGTGAGATGGCCGCCAGCCTGGGAGTTAGGTTCTGTAGTTGGGACAGTCGCCAGCCGATACGAACGTGAGCACAGAAGCAGAGGGCGTTGTTGGGATCCGTCACCAGGCAACGAGTGGTGAAGACACAGCAGACTAAGAAGAATTAGTACGTGCCTTAGTGAACTGGAGAATTTGTGAGTTAGCAATACCGCTATAGTTACTTGTAGTTACAATCTCTAAGCGTTCCACAAATCTAATTATCAATACGAAACCCATATACAGTCACACTCAAACATGTGATAGTACTTACACCTACAAAACGAATATTTTTTCTGTTACATTTTATCTTCAATTCATGTTATTCCATTCTACTTTTTGTTTTGGTACATATCTCACTTCTCTCCTTACACCCGCTGTCTTACTGCTAATATTTTATTTTACTTACATTATATTTTGGGTCGCGCCATAGCTCAAGCGGTTAGTCGTCGGCTTCACACCCCGGCGGCCCTGGTTCGATCCCGGGTCTGGTCAAGTGGGATTTGTGGTGGCCAAAGTGACGCTGGGGCAGGTTTTCTCCCAGTACTTCGGTTTCCCCTGCCAATCTTCATTCCACCAATTGCTCCACAATTACCCTCACCTATCATCTGGGTTGGTACAATAGGCCAGAAGTGGCCGCTGTACAAGGGACTTAATCCACCCCACTAGCAATAAAAAAAATACTTTATATTTTCTCCGGATTCAGTTTCCGAAATGTTGTGTTGTTTTGGGAGTATGAGGCAATGAACAAAGCCCAGGAACCTAGCAATAAAAACTCTTTTCCCGTGTTATTTTTTCGCGATTAACCCTGTCTTGAGACAAGGCTTTCTTGAGACAGAAAGACGAAGACACTGCCATAAACAAAATAACTTAACTTTGTTTATAATTTGAAAGTGGTTACAGGTACTAAAGGGGAGTTGGACGTCATTCGCTTGACGAGCATTTCCTGAACGTGCTTAGACATGGAGAAGAAAGAGGGAGTTGTTTTATGCTGTGTTTTGTTGAATTTGCTTTGAGGAAACGTAATCACATACTTAAAGTATCACTTTGTTTCTTTTTCAAAAAGAATTTCTTTTGTAGTAAATGCACCAAGGCGAAGTTTGTAATGACTACAAGCTTTGTTCTATATACGACCATACACGTATCCACGAAATTTAAAGATGATGTAAATAGTTAAGAACTATTTTCGCTAAATTCTTTGAAAGGAAAGCTAAGATAATGATGAGGTTATTATTAAGAAAGCTCAGACTGTGATACATCGTATTTCTGATTTTTATTCGGGGGATGTCCAGTTCCAATCTCGACTGGGACACCGACTATCGTGGTTTTCCTCGGTCCTCACCCAGATAGACGTTGAGATAGCACATCAAAATTAGGACACTACCTCATCCTTACAGATCTCCAATTAATTCAAGCCATAAACTTGGAAGGTTGAAATGCAAATTGGCGGAAGTTTTAACAGAACCTGTGAAAAGGTTCAAAGGATACACTAAAGATTCCATTTTTGGCCTTGTGTGCTCTAGATCTCGTTATGGATCACTATTACTGGAAATCAGAATTTGTGGCCAACAGCTGGGTCACGGAGAGACAGACAGATGGACAGACATATCCTGCATCGTAAAATTCACTCTTACGCGTATGGTCTCCGCCATAATTCGTTCCTAAGGGGGCAGCCATTTTTAGCCTACGTCACTTATTTTAGAAAGATAAAAGGAGGCTTATGGGGAGCCGAGATAGCGCAGTCGGTATAGCGACTGGCTACGGGTTGGTCACCGAGGGGTCGGGGTTCGAGTCCCGGTAGGGTCAAATATTTTCTCTTCTCCACGTCATCCAGACCGTCTCTGGGAACCACCCAGCCTCCTATCCAGTGGATATCGTTGGCTCTTTTCCGGCCGGGAAAGTGGCCGGAGCGTGAATTTTACCACACACCTCCAACAAGTGCCGAGATCAAGAAAATATGGATCTATATATCCACTCCCCCATACACCTTCATGGTCTAACACTTAATTAGTTAAGAACTTAGACAAATTTACCTTACCTTTTTAAAAGGGGGCTTATGAGATGACCTTGCTGTCTGTATGTGTATGTACCCTCCCTTAATCCCTGAAAGCATAGCACAACAGACCACAGCAGCAAATTTCTGCTCGTCCTCTTTAGTAGAGTTGTTTGTGGTTTCGGGCCCCGTCGGGACTGTATCGTTGCTAATAACAGCTCGGCAAACACTTAAAAGTAGAAAAATTATTGGACGCGTTGTTTTCTGTGCGGTCCGTGAAGTATCAAACAAAAATAGGTGGGCGATTGGGTAAGTCTGAAGGCTCCCACCGTATTTAAATATAGTAATTAGTCCCATGGGACTCGGCACCAAGAATCACTGTGCTGGCGAGGACCAGCAGTAGTTTATCAGTCAGACAGTAGTTCTTCTCATAACTTCTTCTTTTTGCAAATTTGCGTTCAGTCCGCTGAAATAAGTTGTTGAAAGCTTTTATAGTCGTGACAGACAATTTATATTTTTGTGTTAATATTTAGCACGTTTTCTTCTTTCGGATATGGCTCTTTTTTCTTTAATGGAAACTGGGGCTCGGGATGTTACCTGGCTGTTCACTCCCCCTCTCCCAGGACGCCCGTGATCACAGAAACCTGAAAATCAATCTCCTGACGTAAGGAATCAGTTGCAGTCCATCAACGCCAGCAGCAGTGCTCACGCAACTAAATAAATCTTCGACCTTGTAAACGACAATAATACGCGCACATTCAAGCGATCTCTTAGAAGGAATACGAGAGGGTTTTCAGTCCAAGTACAAAACAACGTCTCAGGTTCCAATTTCCTGTAAACAAGATACATCTTCTTTCATGTACCGGTTGTTACACAAATCTTTCGCCACATATAAATTCTGTCTCGGGAACAGAGTGCTGGAGATGAGTTTCTAAGAAGAAAACGGAAAGGATCTCACAGGACGTGCCAAAACTAAGTTGTTACTTTAAATCTGCCTGTACTGTCACGATTTGGGAGTTTGTGCGTGACTTATAAGACGGGTTCTGGATTGGATGGTTGGACTTATTGACGCCTTATACACACTTCACAGTTCACCGTTACACACCAACTAGAGTTCTCAGTCTTCACTAGTCGTAACTTGGCAACGGATATATAACACTCTCACTGTCACTTCAAATCATACATTAAGTCTTCTTTTCGCAGCCTAATTCCTTCGCTGCCATTTTTCTTAATCATCTTAGACTGCCATCTCCAGAATTCGACCCAATTCTCGAAAACTCAAACTTCACTGCTCACTCGACTACTGACCACTTTTTTATAACCAATTTACATGGACCACACAGAAAACGCAGCCTCTATTTTTAAGGAGGCTAGTTTACTGATCCTTTGCCTAAGAATGGACGTCCTATTGTTGCGCAAGTTTGATTCCGCGGGAATGTGTTTACCGAGTCGTTCCCTAGCAATGGGTATACACATCACAATATATATCAGCGAGTAGTAGGATGACAAATGATGAATTGGAAAGGAAGCGGTTGTTGTGAAATGGAGGCCCTATGCTAGCATTTGCCTTAAGGGACTGAGGAAACCCGTGATAAACCTCAGAATAACCCATACACTGGCCGAGACTTAAAACGAGAGCCTCCGAAAATAAGTCTTGATCATTACTACCAAATTAATCTGTTCAGTATCAATTTATATATATGATAATTAGAGCATTGTCGTTTTTGGAGGCCTCCGGAAGAAAAATTGACGGCCTGCTAATTGGTTACAGATCCCACTTTGGGAAACCCTGCTTCAGGGCACAATGATTATATTGTGACGTGCCGCCAGGAAGGCCGGACGATAATACTTCCATCACTGGTCAACGGCTAGCAATTCGTAGGCAGCAATGTCAGGAAAACGTTGCACCGGAGATGAAAGTCTAACAGTGGGGTTTCCACCGTTATTTGTCACGAAATGTATTTCCGCGGTGACGAGAGATTCGTTGCACAGAAGCGGGCGAAACGAAACCCTTCGACAAGGTGTTCCCTAGTCAGCCCAAGTGCAGGATATAACAGTTCAACTCCGACAGAGACCAGTTAGTTCGTATCAGACTAGAGCAGAAGCAAGTTCGTATCCTGGAAGAGACCAGAGATTTCGTATCCGACTGGAGCAGAAGCACGTTCGAATCCGACTAGAGCAGAAGAGTTCGTATTCGACTAGAGCAGAAGCAAGTTCGTATCCGAAAAGAGACCAGTAGAGTTCGTAGTCGACGAGAGCTAATGACAGTTGAGCTCCGAGCAGAAAACACTTCACCGAGATTAGCGGTGAACGTGTAATATTGAAGAGGAAACGGCCGAAGGCGTTACAAGTGCGAATAATTGTATTTGTGAGTGTAAAGAATGACCATCCAATAAATATTCAACCAAATCCGAAACCCACACAAAATTTCTTGTCGCGTTGCCTAGGAAACACATGACAGTATTATATATCACGTACTTTAACATTCAGAAACTATGCGTTTTACACACACATTGCATTTGATTCTCAGAATAAACAGCGATTATTTTCTTAAAGAGAAATAACCGGTTGGGCCTTGTAGCGGAGATGTGTATCGAATTTTTTAAGTATTATAAAATGTACAATGTAAAGTTATCCCTGTAACAGGCCGCGGAGGCCTGTAAGGTTGTGAGACGTCGAGGCTCCCAAATTTTCTCTAGACAATCGGCTCACAAATGGCTGTTTTAAAGTATTATTTGGAATGCAAACAACAATTTAGATAATTGGGTCATCTGAACTTAAGATGATCAAAATTATGCTTCTCAGTTAATAAGAAATCGAAATTCCGTGGCACTTGTCCAAAGTAGACCACAAAACTTACACTGTCCAACATGAATCAAGAATTCATCGAGTCTAGTTAGCATTGCATAGGTCCTGGATAACTTCCATTATCGAATTTTATGTATGCTGTGCACCCACAATTCCTCTCTCTTCTTCAGACGTGAAAAGGCTGAGAAGTGTCATCCTTCTGCAAGTGACGCCGCTGGCCCAGGCGAAGGGAATCTTGTGGAAACACTTGTAACCAGACATCGATTAGACACACGCGTTCTCCGACTTGATTAGGCGCACGCCAGCGTCACTGCCACGATCGGCGCCGCCGTCGCTTTCCGAGTATTTCTGTGCTGTCGCACATAAATCTCTGTGAGACAACCTGTGGGGGAGATCAAGATGCTGAGATAAAAATTAATTTGATGTGCAGAATTATTTTGCCGTAGTGTTATGTATTCTAAGGAAAGAGACCTTTTGTAACATGTACACGTAGATTGGAAGATATTATTAAAATTGATCTTAAATAGGAGAGGAAGACAGAGATAACTGCCTCAGACACGTAACACTTCTAATGTGTCTTCAGGAGATATCCGGTTCGAACCTTGGGCGGGACAACGGCTATCCTGAATGAAATGTGGATTTCCTCAGTCTCTCGACGCGAATGCCGATTAGGCAACGATCGCTTCGTTCCATATCCCTTTGAATTAATGATTCATTATTGTTAATATTCAACACTTTATATCCTGAGCTACATAGAGCGTCGTTAAATACACCATAAATAAAAAAGAATTATGATTGGATTCAACTGGTTTCAGATAATGAATGGTGGCGGACTCCTGTGAACACGGTAATGAACTTTCGGGTTAAATAAAAGGCGCGGAATTTCGTAAGTAGATGGAGGACTCTCCTTCATGGAGTTGATTAGTTAAGTTCTTAGTAAGTTTTTTTTATTGCTAGTGGGGTGGGACTAAGTCCCTTGTACTGCGGCCACTTCTGACCTATTGTACCAGCCCCAGATGATAGGTGAGGGTGATTGTGGAGCAACTGGGGGAATGAAGAATGGCAGGGGAAACCGAAGTACTCGGAGAAAACCTGCTCCAGCACCAACTTTGTCCACCACAAATCTTCTTAGTAAGTTAATTACTAGGGACCGGATTTTAATGCAAATGCATATTTCTTTCTTGCAACCAGAAAGTATGCTCGTTTGGATATATGTATGAATTACTTCATTTCTTAAATTTTGGACATGATTTGATGGTACATATAAATGCATATTTTGCATGTTTTATGAATAAGCATCATATTTTCGAAGATCTCTATTTATACTGCATATTTCCCTTTTAAAATGTTTATCATATATATTTTTTAATTTTATGTTTTTAATTATGGTCGTGTGTATACAATTTTTCTTTTCCGCGTTAGAATATGTTGCATATTTGACTCAACATTTCGTCATGATTCATGTTTCTGATGCAATACCCAGGACGGGACTTCCTCGATCCCTGACTCATAACTTTCCTCATCCGCTTACCATCAAAGTGGCAGTGAAGAGATTAGGCAGAAGCGTCAACGTAATACTATTCAACCGATAAGGGTCTTATTTATTTCCGAAGTCTCCATGAGGTTCGTTACGCTTCTTCATTTGAAGCTGGGGCCATTCAGATTACTGGTGACTTAGTCTGTAGATAAGTTTGTTTAGCTTTCTGTAGTCATGCCGAAAGTGAATGCAAGTCAGAAAACGAAATTACAGCTGTATCAGCGGGAGTTCGAAGGAGAGATGATAAGTACGGATAACGAAATTCTTTATTGCCGAGCGTGTGAGAAAACAGTTGGTTGTGAAAAACGCTTTCAAGTGCTACAGCATTTGAACACTAATATACACAAAGAGAATATTAAAATTAAATTCATGAAAAGTGCTCCTGTTCAAAAATTGCTTAGTGAATTTTCTAATAATAGCTTTTCGCAGTTTTCCTTTGATTTATGCGAAGCTTTTTTAGCGGCAGATATTCCGCTGTGGAAACTAACCAATCCTACTCTGAGAAACTTCATAGAGAAGAATACGCAGTGCAAAGTGCAGGATGAATCTACTGTGCGCAAAAATTACGTGAAGCAGTTTTACGATCTTACAACTGAAAGCATCAGAGATAAGATTCAAGATAAATTTATGTGGGTATCAATCGACGAAACAGAAGATTGTGAGGGACGGTTTATTGCAAATTGTATAGTTGGATCCCATAATAAGAATGAACAATCTACCCCATATCTTCTTGCGGTAGAGCAATTTGAAACCACAAATAGCTCCGCAGTTTCCGAATTTTTTTATTAATTCCATGAATTTACTATGGCTGAATGGCATTCAGTATGAGTGCGTATTGCTCTTTGTGGCTGATGCCGCAAGTTATATGATGAGAGCTGGTACTGCTCTTAAAGTTATATTTCCAAATATGACACATTTGACTTGCCTTGCCCATGGGTTGTACCGTTTTGCAGAAACAATTTGTACAAATTTTCCGCTTGTTGACAAGTTCGTGTCTTCTGTGAAGAAGGTATTTGTTATAGCTCCATACAGAAAAGAAGCCTTTAAAGCAGTAGCACCGAATGTTCCACTTCTGCCAGAACCAATTTTAACGCCCTGGGGCACGTGGCTGTGTGCAACGAGTTATACCGAACATTTAGAAATAGTTAGGAATGTCATGAATACATTTGATCCCAAAAGAGCAGCATCAATTTAAATTGCCCAAGATGTACTAGAAAATGCAGAACTAGAAACTAAACTTTCCTATATATCTGCTCATTTCTCTCATCTACCATCCGCCATTTCCTCACTGGAGGCAAGCAATAGCACTACTACTTTGTATGAGTCGTTAAGCGTGTTCAAAACCACTGTTTCCAAATTGAATTCGGTTCCTGGATGAGTTTGTGAAGTAGTAAAGGAAAACGTACACAGCATTCTTTCAAAAAAATCCAGGATATGAACAAATTTGTGAAATTGAAGAAATTTTATCCGGTAAACGTACTGAACTGCCAAGTAAAAAATCACTAACAGTGGAGCAAATAGCGGCTTTTGTACATGCGCCCCTAAGTTGTGAGGTGGAAAGAAGTTTTTCCCGCTATAAGGACATCGTACGAGACAATAGGAGGCGACTAACTATGGAAAACGTAAAACATTTAGCAATTGTTATCTGCAGCAGAAGAGAAGTTGAAAGTTCGGAGAGCTAAATGTGGGTACCAATGGTTTTTTAAATTTGTAATGAAGTATGTTGGCTTTGTTGTATGATTTGTATTTAAATATAGCTTTTTATTGCAAATGAACCATTCAGTGATTAAATAAAATGAACTGAAATATCGATTTGTTGGTCTTAAAATAATCAATTTTAATATTTGGTATAAATTTTTATGTGCATATTTCGGAAGTTTTTCATGCATAAATTCATACATATTTAAGGGATTATAAGGGCAAAAAAATCCGGTCCCTATTAATTACACACTTCTATGCAGAGAGAAGAATTGGGAATGTTACATATTGCGGGACATAGTGATGCAAGTCTTTTGCTAATCTGCATTTCATTTTTTTTTAGTAAACATCGCAGACTTCAAAGAAAGTCACTGGTAACTTTGTGTACCATATTATGGAGTACAGACTTTCGAATCTTGTTTAGACATACTTCAGGCTTGAGAGGACTCCAGACAGCACACTCTGTTATCTGTCTCAGTCACAGTAAATTGAAACCTTCATACCGCTCCAGAGCTGTGCAGAGAGTAAGATGACATCAAAACCTTTCCGCAACATGTCACACAAGCAAAAGTTTATTTTCAAGATTAAGCAAGCTAATTCTGATGGCATTAACAGCGATGTTTAATTTGTGTCTTTTATTAATTACAGAATCTCTGTTTATGAGATATTCTCTTACAGAACTGGAGCTGAATTTTAGCCGGAATGAAGTAGACAAAAGACTTTGTCTTATTCCTCATAACTTTACAGTAGATGTAATTAATTTTGTGCTGGCCTCAGGGTAACAATCACAACAAAGGCCCCATCTCTGCTGCACTAGAATCCGGGTCGCTCGGTTCGACACAGAGGACAGCGTTCACAGAGATTTTGCAGCAAACTCACTAGCCCCTCGCAGGATATGAGATTCTCACAGCTCTACTCGTATTTATGAGGAGTTCCACCTTCTGGGACATAACGCAGTGTAGCCCGTTGAAAGCTGTCCACGGCTCGAAGGGACATGTAGCCTCCATGTTCAGGGTTGAATAGTAAACCAAGCAAGGAATCACCATGAAGCAGGCAGCAAGCAGAGCTCTTCTTTGCGACGTATTCCTCCGAAACGTCGGTAACTTTCAACAGACTACATGACATTATATCCCAGGGGATAAACTCTTGGTACCTTAGTTTGTTTATGTATATTGTGACGCATAGACCCGTTGCTAGGCAACGACTCAGTAAACATATTGCTCGACAACTAATACGCAATAATAGAGGATATCCGTTGCTAGACAACGGATGTGTTTTCTGTGTGGTCAGACCCGAAGTTATATAACGAGAAGCCAACAATAACCCCGCCTACCATGGACTGCCAAACCCGTGTGGAGGTGGGATCGAATACCTCTACCGTGACCCTAGTGTCGTAGGAGGCGACGAAAAGGAAGTCTCAAAACTGAGACAGTAAAATATGGTCGAGGGTCCCAAGGGACTCAGACCCGAGGAAGATTGCGCTGGCAAGGGCCAGCAGCATATACAAAAGACAGACCCGTCCTCTCGTTAGAGAGGGCGCTCCACAAAAACAAGACCGTAACTGTCAAACAGTAATAAATATCTGGTCATGAGCCCCAGGTGGGGCTCGATACCA
>NW_019737990.1:141533-157855 GCF_002891405.2 Cryptotermes secundus
CCGGTTCTCACGGTCTCTTCGCTTGCAGATTTCTTATATTTTTTCTTCTACCCTGAAGATGGAGGCGATACGTTCCTCCGAAACGTCGGTTAACACCACATATACACGGTGCCAAATCCCAGAAAACTGCTTTCTTCATAGTCACCGCCGTGAAAACCTCAAATCTTACAAGTTGTATAATGGTCCAGTAAATTCGATCATAAAATCCAAACCCCGTTTTTTAAGTCACACAGACCCCTATGTAACACATTTGAATGTAGGAGCAGGGATAACAACTAGGCTAAGGGCTAAACGACCTAGGATTTGGAGTTCGATTCCCGGTAGAGGTAAGATTCGAGACCGGTTCTGGGACCGACCCGGCCTCTTTTCAAGAAACCAGATCACATTGCTGCCTGCTTCATGCTGACATCTTTCTCGGCCCTGAAATGGAGATATGTTCCTCCAAAACGCCGGTTGACTTTTAACGGACTACATGGCGTAATATCCCAGAAAATGTAACGCTTCACGTTAGCTTCATAACTACTAATAGTAACTCCTGTTAGTGATATTCTTTGGTCGAATTCTATTCTAAACCATCGATTCCAAAAATACTGACATGCTCTTCTTTTGATTTTTACCAATAGCATCCGACACACCCAATTTGGTAACAGTATACAATTGATTGAACAGATAAAAATAAAAAAAGGTACAATTGTCCCTGTGCTTTACTAATTAAGCACTGCTCCATGAAAACATATGAGGGAGTGGGTGTATAGATCCACGTATTCTTGACCTCAGCACTAGCTGGAGGTGAGTGGTCAGCTTCACACTTCGGCCTTTTTACCCCCGGGAAAAGAGCCCCTGTACCCATTGCACTTGTATTTTTTAATGTTTACGTTCAAATAAGTCGTAATTACCACGACATCAAAATTATAAGCATGGAATTTGTGTTTTTAAAATGCAGATGCTGTCCAGTGCTCTTCATACGGCAATGAGATGCTTAACTCTAATCGTGTTAATGTTTATAATATGGTTTAACAATTCTGACGAGTGTCAATGGAAGAAGTGATGCAGCTAAGAAGTATAATTTCAGCCAAGTTTGGCATGATCTGTCTCCCTTTCCTACCTGGAACCTCTCCCCGCTAGATTGGGAACCATTATTCTAAAGATTCCGGGAAGGTCGCGGGTTCCATTCCCGATGAGGTCGTTGGATTTTCCAATTGACCTAATCCTTCCAGCCGCACTATGGCCCTGGGATCGACTCAACCTCCAACTGAAATGAGTACCAGGGCGGCCGACGCGTAAGGCTGAAAACCTCACCGCCATCCGTGAGCCGATTGTCTAGAAAATGTGGGAGCATCAAAGTCTCACATCCCTAGGAGCTTGTTACAGGGATAACATTACCTTACTGGAGAACAGAAACTAACTGAAGAAGATAGGAAGTTTATAGAGAAGGAGCCGGGATAGCTCAGTCTGTATAGCGATGGGCTACGGGCTGGACGGTTCTGGTTCGATTCCCGGCACTGCAAAATTGTTCTCTTCTTCACATCATCCAGACAGGCTCTGGGGCCCACGCAGCCTACTATCCACTGGGTACCGGGAGCTCTTTCCCCGGGGGTAAAGCGGCAGGATCGTGAAGCTGACCACTCACCTCCATCTGACTCCGAGGTCAAGAACGGTGGAGCTATACCACCACTCCCTCCACGTCTCCAAGGCATAATGCTTAACTAATTAAGCATATGGACAAATTTGCCTTTTTGGAGGCTGAGAAAAGGATGCAATTAGAAGAAAAGGAAAATAAAAGGGGGATTTAGGAAGAGGAAGGAGAAGATAAACAGAAGACGAAATCGCTTTTCATCTGTGTGTGTCTTGTCACGGGTCCGAAAAAGTTAACTTGAACAGCCATTCCGAATCTGTTGTACGTTAACTACATGCAGTTACAGTGCAGTTCATGTGATTACAACTGACTAAAATGTTATATCATGTTGGATGTTTAGTGAATCTATTTCATGCGGGAAGTCCTCCTCCCTCCAAGCCGGAAGCACACAGACTCCTACATCTGCTAAGCAGTCGGTGAGTCAGGGTACACATAACCCAGTGACCTAGTTGAATTCCGTTCAGATTGGTTCACATGTCCAATCGGAGTAGCCCTACTTTCGGCTACGTGGCCAATCCGTCCCTCCTACAGTTCTGCCAAAAGTCTGCAAATGTGATATCGAATTGCAATAACAAACGGTGCCGTGTCGTAGAGGCAGGCGCATCTGCTATCAAGTTCAGGAAGATAGACATCTTTACTTTGCTTCCTAGAAATGGGGTTAATACTGACGGCTTCACCGGGAAGAATGCTCTAGAAGTGACGCTCGAGACTTGTATTCGGGAAGTGCTTGGTTCGAATCTCGGACGCGACACAGATTAACTTGATTGAGGTATTCCGTGGTTTTTCTCAGCCCTTCCAGACAATTGTACTACGATTACGCCACGCAGTTTCCTTCTAAATCCTATCCAATTCAGTATTCATTTTCATCCTGTCATTTCATTCTGTAGTCTCGATGTTAAGTGCATAATTTAATGACCTATAAACACAGATTTTCCTTCATTTTGTCTTGTTACTCAGCGAGCTGCTGGACTCATGACGTTTTTATCTTGTATTCTAGAAGCACCACCTCAACATTCGGCAGGTAGATCTAAATATCCTGAGGTTCTTCATATAATTTTCTTGACACGCCAAACGAAATTCTGGGTTCATCCCTCGATTCACTCGACAGCCGCTGCATTCCACACGCTTTCCTATTCATTATCCAGTAATCATTCTCTCTTGGACACCACGTAAATTTAGGACTTAGGTGTAAAATTATAAATTTATAATAAATTATTATAAAATCATAAAAATCATACAATTTAATTATCATACCATAGCACATAATTTGCATGCAGTGTCCGGCTTGTATAGGAGTGATCTTAGGTGATCTCACAAGACTAATATTTTCTTCAGTCGCTCTTTCAGCACATTCAGGGCCATGGCCTCGTATTCAGTTCCGTAATCATTTTTTCACACTCTGTATTACTCCTTGGATGGGGGATCTGCCCGTCGCAAAGCCTGTATCTAAACACAGGACGACACAAACAGAATAAACGCATACACACACCAGACAACCAGACCTTAAGTGGGATTCGAACCCACGATCCAAGCGTCAGAGCTAGCGAAGACAATTCATGCCTTAGACCGCGCGGCTACTGTGACCGACCATAAGACTCATAACCCTAAAAGGTAAGATGGATACACAGACAGGTGAACAGACACAGATGGAGACGTATAGAAAGCACGGTGACCACATAAGCCTCCTTAGTTTTTCTCAAAATAAGGAAAATGGGTTACAAACCTCGCGTACGTTACTCCTAAAGGTAAAAGGCAAATTCGTCCATGTGTGTGCTTAATGAAGCACTGCGTCAAGAAGGCGTATGGGAGAGTGAAATTATAGCTCCACCATTCTCGAGCTCGGCACTGGATGGAAATGAGCGTTCAATCCAGGGGAAAGAGCCCTCGGCACCCATTAGATGGGAGGTTGGGCGGCCTCCAGAGCCGGTCTGAACACTGCGAAGATATAAATCTCTTTCCGCTGTCAGAAATCGAACCCCGGTTTTCCAGCTCATCACCGACTGAGTTATCCCGTCTTATACGTTATGCATAAACTGAAAACTTAGTATGAGGTTACTGTCTGTCCTTCCCACTCCACATTTTCTGAAATTAGTGACAACATTACGACGAATTGTCCCGATGAAGGATGGTAACGTAGAAAAGATTTCGGGCAAAGCCTATGAAGTACTTACATTTCTTGTCATATGATTGTCCAATGATCCATCTCGTGGTCCAGTAAATATATTGGCTGACTCAGTTACTATTTTATCTAGGTAAAAGTAACGCTATAGCTGTGACAGACCTTTGAGATCCACAGGGTTGTGAGACGTCGAGGCTACCACATTTTTTCAAAAGTCAGCTTACAATGGCAGTGAGGTTTTCAGTCTTACGCGCCGGTCGCCCTTTACCCCCAGGAAGATTTCTGGTATTTATTTCGGTTATAGGCTAGCCGACCCCAGGGCCATAGCGCGGGAGAAAGAATTAGGTAAATTGAAAACCCAATGACCCCATCGGAAATCGAAACCGCGACCTTGCTGCTTGTAACATAGTGCCTCAGCCAAATGCCCTATCGCGTGCCCCCACTATTTTATCTGATCCACGGAATTGTTAATTTTGTGGGAAATTATTTTGAGTGTTGGGGTCCTGTTTTCAGTGATTCATTTCACAACTTTTTCTGTTCGTCCACTCTCTCTTTCCTACTCGTAACATCTCTGCAAGTTCTGATAAAGGCCCATAAATTGTCGGCTGGAAAGTGGAATAAAACAGACCTGTAACAACTACATTTCTTCTCTCTACTTCTGTGCAGTTCGTTGTCAGGAAATAATTCAGTACACAACTCAGGGCCCCAGCAATTTTTCACCACGCTTCAAGAGTTTGTCCTCAATATCTACCCTCATTTTCTGTTTTTTCATCCCCCATTTGAACCCCTTCTCTGGCCCGTTATCACAGAAGAGCCTATACTATAAAGATCCAGTATCTAGTACAAACAGTGTGTTCCTACAAAACATTTTGCTGACCTAATTTCTAAACCAAGAAATTGGTAGAGGAGAGAGAAAGAGGAGGTCACTAGAAGCCAAACATTTCCAAGCCAGTGTCTGAACAATCAGCCGTGACCTACCGAACGAAGAAAAAAAGAAAGCAGAAATAAATAGAAAATAAATCGCCCAACATCACGTTGAAGTTGTTGGCGGCTCTGCTACACATTCAGGAAGTCTGGGCTTCAAAACTCTTCCTGGAGTCAGGCTGTTTTCCTTCTTCGTATTTTTAACCACTTCTTCCTTCTCCTCAGGGGCCGACCCACCCACCTATCGAATGGGTATCGGGGGCTCTTTCCCAGGTGATAAAGCGGCTGGGGCGTGAGTCTGACCATTCGCCTCCAGCTAGTGCCGAGGTCAAGAAAACATGAATCCATACATCCACTCCGCCATACACTGTCATACACTTAATTAGTTAAGCACAGGGAAAAATTTACCGGCTTACATTTCTTCTTTTCAGAAAAATTCCGGGGCTCCCCCCCTTGGCACTACAGCCCCAGTGGGCCTAGGCCTACCTCCATGAACTTCTCCGTTCACTTCGGTTTTTCTAGATCTTACACATTCGGTAGGACTCCTTGGGCGGGTGATCAGTTCGTCGCAAGGCCTCTACCTGTACACAAACACAGAAAAACGCACACACACAAACTAAACATCCATGCCCTGAGTGGGATTCGAACCCACGATCCCGGTTTCCGAGCGAGCGAAGACAGTACATGCCTTAGACCGGAATAATACCCCCCAAATTATTTAACGGCCACTTCTTTCAACGTCCCTTCCAGTTCACCATTCACTAACCATCATATTACCAACAAAGGTCGCGAGCTCGAATCCCGATAATGTCATTGGATTTTTTCAATTGACCTAGCCCTTCCAGCCGCACTATGGCCCTGGGGTCGACTCAGCCTACAGAAATGAGTACCAGGAATCTTCCTGGAGGTAAAGTGTGTCCAGCGTATAAGGATGAAAACCACACCGCCATCTGTGAACTGATTGTCTAGAAAATCGGGAGCCTCGACGTCTCACAGCCCTGTGGGCATGTAGGGCCTGTTATCTTATCATCCGGCGCTAAGCAATGTGAGTTGCTGCTGGCGCTGCTAAATGAAACGTAAGTAAAACAAATATAGACATTTACCTCGTGCAACATGAAGTTGAATGGGCACGAACTTCCCGCTTCTTCTACATATCAGGCAAATTAGATTTCGACCTGAGCCCTGGAACTGTATTAATTAGTCATTCTAATTAAACAACGAAAGTTCTTCAATTACAACACTTTACAGTAACTCGGAAAACAAAATAATTTAGGATATAGACGCATACCGTAATAATTCTGGGGCTTCTGCAGTGTTTTGTTTTAATGAAGTCGCAAAACGAGCCGATCACAGTGGCCGTGCGGCCTAAGGCATGAACTGTCTTCGCCTGCTCGAACTCTGAGATCGTGGGTTCGAATCCCACTCTAAGCACGGATGTCTGTGTGCGTTTGTTCTGTGTTTGAGTTGTTCTTTGTGTAGGTAGCGGCCTTGCGACTGGCTGATCCCCCGTCCACGGAGTTCTACCGACTGTGTATAAGATTAAGAAACTGCAAAAGAGGCTAAGGTCCAACAAAAGGGAGTGTAGAGCCATAGATAGATAGACAGACATGTTTGGTAGGAACATTTTTCACTCTGATGAATATTTAGCTAGTTAGGCTCTAGATCCGTGCAGAAACGCATGTAAGTCTTCATGTAAAGCGTCCGTTATTGTTGTCCTGTGTTAACATAAACTGAAACATGTTTACAAATTTACTACATATCCGGTATCATATTCCATGAATTCCCTTTCAGCGGCTGTAGAGCACTTGCATTCTTACAGACGGACGGAGGAAGTGATTTTAACAAGCGCTCCGTAAGGATGGAAACGCTCATAGAAATAGGTCAAAGAACTTGAAAGAGCAGTAACCTATTGCTTTATGATAACTGTTCACAACGTTTCTTTAGTCACTTGAAAGTTTCCTCAACTGTCAGCGTGTAGGGCAGAAATATGGCGCCTGCTGTTTGTGGAAGGTATCAATGTGTCATTACAATGAACAGTGTTTCTCAACCAATGGCACGCATCCCAGTGGTGATACTTGACGACCGGCTCTGGGAGACTTGTGTTGTCGAAAATAATTCATTCATTCTCACAAAATTCAGTTACACAAGAACTTTCTACCCTCCTGGAAGTTTTTTTTTCCGGGCGAGGGTAATTAGAAAATCACTAACTTCATTTTCAGCTATATAAGAATTATTTTACAGGTCGCCCTAGTGTTGTGGGTCTGTATATTCAAAAGTATGTGACGCCACAGTAAAAATTACTCTAATCTTGTGCATTAATATTGATATTGTAACGTGTTGACGTTACCGAAGACGCCGTAGAGGTGGTTAATTGGTTTATTTAACANCTTTTATTTGTCAATTTAATTTTTTTTTTTCAATATCTTGGGCAGGGCTAAATGTCTGGCTTCTTCCTCCACCAGCCGGTGTCCATTTACAATAACATAATTTGAAGGAATAATCCATTGCTAGGCAACGGCTAGCCTTGTGTGTGTGTCTGCAGCAGTGAACTGTAAAGTGTGTAGATCAGAGACAGCGCTGTATTACCTGTAGTCCCGAGTTGTGTGAAAGTATAAGATGTCAATGAATCCAATCATCCAATCAGGAATCCCATCATAAGTTACGAGCAACTCCATACACGTGACAATAATATTTGATTTTCTTGCTGTGGGAGTGCTGACAAAATGGCGGTGTGACGCAAGGTGCAAAATATTTAGGAATCATTGAAAGAACATTATATCTTAATTCTATTCAATCAGTTTAATGTAAAATGAGTTACTTTGTATGGAACCAGTTCACACTAGATTCTGTAATACAGATATTATTAATACCTAAAGAACGCATCAGTCATCGCACACCTATCATAGTGTATAATCACAAACTAACATTAGCATAAACTAACGAGCTTCGCCCCCTCAAAGGTACAGATGGATGCGCAGTCGTCTACGGCGCAAACCTAACCTGACCTGAGCTGAACTAACCTAACCTAACCTAACTTAACCTAACATCAGCGATCCGAGGGTCAGCCCCCTGAGATACAGGTGGATGCGCAGTAGTTCATTGCGCACAACTAAAAGTGACGTCATTTACGCAGCTGCTGTTTAACCAAACGTAATATAGGACTGACGTAACATGGAATATAAGTAGAAATATGACGTTATGTATAAAATTGAGCGTGTTGACTGTTTTTCCACACATAAATTCAATCTTTGCTCATATATTCCGAGGATATGTTGCTACGCGATTGCTTAGATTGTGTCGAGAACGCCGCTCCCACCTCACGAGTTTGCGCATCCCCCACGGTAAAACAAATGGTTACTGAATATCACATTATGCCATTATGCTGCCCTGGAATGGCATAACGTTATGACGAAAAATCTTTGTTATCAGTGAAATGATTCCATTCTTTCAGGTGTACTGATACGCAAAGAATTCAGTGAGTGGTGGGCATTTGTTTCGCTCGAATTTCCCTTCTTGATAGGAAGTAGAATAAAATTATGCACGAAAATATGTAAAAAATAGGGTTAAATTACCGTCCTGTAATGGAACTGATAATTGAATGTTTCTGTTTCAGTCATGTTAAGAGGTTGGCTGCCCTGTCACTGTGACCTTAATATCCGGTGTACACCATCAAGGTAGGTATCTTTCCTGGTATGAAGTGGTGTTTATAAATAATAAGACGGTGATATGAGTGTATATTTATATACATATATGTACAAGTTCTGACTAATTATCTGCCTGAAAGTATATGATAAATGATTCAGTGAGATAGTGCAAATGGTAGGTTATGATGTGAATATTATCCTAGACCGAGTAATGGCGAGTGCACCAAATTTTACAAACATGTCTTTCCTGTGTTCTACAAAGAAATCGAAGTGTTTCCCTGTGAACCATGAAACTGAAGTATGTGTGAAGGAAGAATACACCATAACGTACATTTATTAATTTAATGAAAACAAGTTCATATAAGAATATTGGGTGTGTAGTGAGGAATGTGTCTTTGAGGTTATTCTTACACAATTATTAATAATCTCGTGTGAAGTATGTACAGTGATATGCACAAGACGTGTTTTAGTGGTTATAAGAATAGAGAGCTAATTAGAATTTATGAGTGCATAATTGGTACGACAGAAAACAGGTTGTTGTTTTGGTATGTAGCCTCTGAATATTATGTGTGTGTGTAGGTTATTGGTGAGAACGATATAAATTTGCATTGTTATCTGTACGTATATGAAGAGGGTGCAAAGTGAGTTTCTATTTCCCATTGAAGAAATTAAATTTGAATTTATATCTTAATTCTGTGTGACAGATAGTGGTGGGTAAGATGTATGTTGTTTTGGTTAGAGTAATGTCGAGCCTAAAGTGAGTATTAAATTCTCTAGTGTGAATTGTATTTGTGTGTAATATCTACAGTGATGTGTAATGAGGTTTTGTAGTGTTTTCAAGAATGATAAGATTTCCACTCACCCAAAATGGATTCAAAAGTTTCCCCTTTAATGTACATATCTTGTTGGCATGAAGAATTGTTGCTCATACGAAGGTAGTATGATAAGTGAAACACATGTTGTCATTGGTGTTATGCTGGAAGTCCTGTTAAATGACAGTGTAGAATGTGCAAAGTGTTGTTTAGAGTATGTGTTATAGCATGAAGAATGATGGCAAGTGATTTGTAAGTTAGATGTGTATTTGTGTGTGATAGATAACGGATTGCATTCATGCCATCAAATCTTCCAGGCTTACATGTGCTAGCAGGTAATATACAGCATCAGGGAATTATTTTCTTTCCGTCTATTAAACTACTTGCAGAATCACATTGTTTACAGGAAAGCTTGAGTTGTTGGAGTTGACATCCCAGTTTTTGAATTTTATAGATTAGTCTATAACATATATGGAGATGTGTTAGTTTTTTGTTTTAATGCTTGGAAGAATGTTGAAGGATATACTGTTAGGTTTAGATGGTAATGAGTGGTTTTCCTATCTAATATTTGAGCACCAGTATTGTGGGGTGGATGCCTTTTTATAAAGTATATTTATGTCCTTGACATATGTCGAAAAATATAATAAAGTGAATAACGGGATCATTGGAAAAATAATATTTCGGGAAGTGTTGAAAATTGAAGAGTAAATAAATAAAATTGTGATGTCATGCATTTGAGAGCGTTCTGAAATCTCAATATTTCGAGAAAAATGATTTTTTTTTTCCACTATAAATATCTTAGTATATTCCAGGTTTAATAGATTATGTAGGTATTTTACAGAAAAATATATGCAAGAGTTTATCATGTGAGAAATTTCGGAAATTAACGTGTCCCGTATAAATATATAATGGTATAAACGCTATGAGGGACATTCAATCGTATTATATTGCAGACGGAGAAACCGTGCTCAACTGAGCCTAACGATGCGCAGTAGTCATTTGCGCTCACCTATCATAGTGTATAACACAAACTAACATTATCATAAAATACCGAGCTTCGCCCCCTCAAAGGTAAAGATGGATGCTCAGTAGTCTACGGCGCGAACGTGACCTGACCTGAGCTGAACTCTCCTAACCTAACCTAACCTAACCTAACCTAAGATCAACGATCCGAGGGCCAGCCCCGTGGGATACAGGTGGATGCGGAGTTGTTCATTCCGCTCACCTAATGGTGATGTCATTTATGAAGAACGGAACATAGTATAGGATTGTCGTGACATTGAATATAATTCGAAATATGACTTTATGTATAAGATTGAGCCTGTTGACTGTTTTTCCAACCATAATATTATTCTCTGCTCATATATTCCGAGGTTAATTTGCTACTTTATAGCTTAGATTGTGTCGAAAATTCGGCTCTTACCTCATGAGTTTGCGGATCCCTCACGGTGATACAAGTGATTACTGAATATCAGATGTTATGGATTTATGTTGCGCTTCAGTGGCATAACGTTATGAGGAAGAATCTTTAATATCTGTGAAATCGTTCCCTTCTTTCTCTTGGATGGATACGCGATCAATTCAGTGACTGCTTGAGCATTGATTCGACCGGATTTCCCTTCATGGATAGGAAGTAGAATAATAATACACACGAAAATGTGTAAAAAATAAGGAGAAACATTACTGTTCTCTAATGGCACTGATAATTGAATGTTTCTGTTTCAGTCATTTTAAGAGGTTGGCTGCCCTCTCAATGTGACCCAAAAATCCGTTGTAAAGCATCAAGGTATATTGCTTTCATTGTATAAAATGGTGTTTATAAATAATAAGACGGTGTTGTATGTGTGTGTGTATTTATATACATATATGTACAAGCTCTGATTAATTATCTGCCTGGAAGTATATCTTAAAAGATTCAGTGAGTTAGTGCAAATTGTATACTTTAATGTGTGTATTAACTTGAACCGAGTAATGGCGAGTGCACCAAATTTTTCAAGAATGTGTTTCCTCTGTTCCACAACGAAATCGAAGTGTTTTCCTTCTGAACCATGAAACTGAAGTATGTGTGAAGGAAGGATACACCATAACGTAATTTATTGATTTAACGAAAGCAAGTGCATAAAAGAATAGCGGGTCTGTAGTGAAGGATAATGTGTCTTTGAACTTATTCTTGCACTATTATTAAATGAATGACTTAATTAAAAAATAAAATATTTTTTCGAGCCGGGGTAGCGCAGTCGACACAGCTAATGACTACGGGCTGGACGAGAGAGGGGTCTGTGTTCGAATTCCGGTAGCGTCAAGAAGTTCCTTCGCGTTTTCCAGACTGGCTATGGTATCCACTCAACCTCCTATCCAACGGTTACCGAGGGCTCTTTCCCCGGAGGTAAGGCGGCCATGGCGTGAACCTGACCACTCATCTCCAGCTAGTACCGAGGTCAAGAAAATGTTGATTTATACATCCACTCTCCCATACACATTCATGGCGTAATGTTTAATTAGTTAAGCACAGGGACACGCTATTGTTGTCAAGTAAATAGTTGAAGGGAAATCTGTAAGGCATTTTGTACTGAAGGCTTTACATGCAGTGAAAATGTCACAACTTACAGCTCTTTCAACATTCGATCTCTCTGTTAGAGATGAAAACAGTAGCCTATATACTCGTATATACTGTATATGCATTTTGTAACCCGCTTGCAGTTAAGTTGTCCATTTTTATGTTCCCCGTATGTACGAAAGTGTACTGTGATGGTGAGAAATCGATCAGATGTTATGACGGATTTATATGTTTTCAGCACCCCTGAACATATAGAAAATTTATTTTACGTAATGTCCTCCGTCTGCTTATGCATACATACATACATACATACATACACCTCGCTAGCACCAGAACCATTTGGCGGATTTTAGTAATATTGAGTAAAAAAGGTAAATCTGTCTCTATAACAGGCCGTGGAGGCCCATATGCTTGTGAGACGTGGAGGCTCCCACATCTTCTAGACCAGTGTTTCTCAACCTTTTGAAGCCTAAGGACCAGTAAAATGTCTGAAAATTTCTACTAACTACTAAGTTATGTATGCCTATTTTTTAAAACCTATTTGGTATTACTAACATTTTGGACATACTGTGCCATTTATAACATAATGAACCAAAAACATGTTCTGAATACTTATGTAAACATAATTAATTAAATTGGTAGTAAACTATTAAAAGTGAATCATCATTGAACAGAATTTTTATCTTTATTAAACAAATAAAGTATATGATATAATTATGTTACTACTGTAGCCGGTTCCAGTTTTATGGGTAGGTTGGAACTTGAAGCCACGCGTTGGGGTGCCACTTGTAGCAGGTCGCGTTTTGTGGTGCGTTGGAAGCCACTGGTAGCAGTCACTTTGTGGGTGCTGGCTTTTGGCCAGTAATGGGTAATATTGGCCGCAGCTGCTCTCTGGTGGTCAAGTCGGCCGCAGCTACCTTTGGTGAATCGCCTTTAGCGATTCTTTGGAGGCCGGTGACGGTGTAGCCTCACCTTTGTGGTTGTTAGGCGCCACCCCAGTCGGGGAACATGAGACTATCACATGGGTCGTTAATTGGCCCTTCGCTCCAACGAAGGCGGTCAAACAAACTCGTGACAAACTTGTACAACACTTACACTTTGTTTAGTACTTTGTATTTACATAATTGTTGCAACATTTGCGTTAGGACCGGTAGTAGTCCTTTGTTCCCTAGTGCGAAGGTGGAACGCGTACGAACACGTCTTCACCGCTCGGGTACTAGTTAACGTCTCATCTTGACAAAGGGCTTTAACATCACGACAAGTTAGCGTTAGTATGTTGTCATAGTAGACATTCAGCAAGCCGATTGGCTGTTAGTGGGAAGTACCGCTGTAAAGGCCCTAGCTACATAAGACAAAGAAAGAACTGAACCACGAGTTTCGTAAGAAGTCAAAGGACGTTGAGGTTGAGTCATCCTCATTCAGTGTATGTTCATGGCAATTTATAATGCGTGATAATGTACGCAATTCACTCAAACTTGTAATTTAAGTTTTGTTGAGAAACAATAGTTATATAATTGAAGGTATGCATAAAGTAGGCGAAGTGTATTACTAAAAAGGAGCAATCGGTTACACTGCTTACTTTTAATGAGTTTATTGAGCTTGTCGGCCCTTACAGAGTTCCTCGATATGTGGCTCAATATTGGTCACCTTCAGTCGAAGATCGGCACTCACACTAAGACGATTTCTGTATTCTGTTTTTAATTGAAGGAGCGAAGGAAACCCTTTCTCACAAAAATAGTGTGACATGTTGCGCAACGGAGAAGCCCCCCCCCCACCAGCAGTGACGCGGTGGGTGAGTCAGCGCTCCGTCATCCCCCTTCCGCACGGTATCGTAACGCGCAACGCGCGGTGACGTAAGACGGCGTGAGGTAACAGCGTTGCTACGTAACAGGCCCACACAGTCCCTATATAAGAGAGCTGCGCTGCCTGCGAAGTTAGTTGTAACGTGGCAGTCGGCGAGTTCAGTTCCGAGTTAGTTCCGAGCAAGCCTACGAGCGAGTGTGTGATCAACAGTCCTCAAGGCAGCAGCCTACGAGTCGAGTTGGAATATAACAGCCGTCGCGGAAAGAAGAACCGGACGTGTGGGTGATTGTGTAATTGGGAGTGTGTAATACAGTGATACATAGCTCCCCTACTGTAAACGTGTAGACTACTGAAGACAGAGTGAACTGATTTGCGCATAGGGTTATAAAGTGTGAAACCCCGCAACAGTGTAAACAGATTAATGCGATTATGGTTATAAAGTGTGAAACCCCGCAACTGTGTGATAAGTAATTGTAGCCGTTACTTGTAGATTGTTGAATAAACCAGTTAACAATCACGAACGGCGTCTTCAGTAACCGAAACACGTTACAATATGTTTTTGAAAACTGTATGACGAATTTCAATGTTTCTGATAATTAATTCGGGAAATTCGCTTCTCACTGAAGGTGAGATCCAGAATCGGACCAAACCAAGATCACGGAATTGCATTTTAAGCCCACTGTCACTTGAAAGCTCCATTAACTGTTCTTTCTTCGATAACGAAAAGTCGTTCTCGTGATTGTAAGCCTGAAATGGATAACGAACCCACAGGTATTTCTCATAAAAGTTATTCGGAAAATATGTTTCAAAATTCCGTTTCACAGTTTTGAGGTGGTCACACACCCTTTCCAGAAAAAATCAGAATCAATAGAAATATCATTTTCTACTAAAAAGGATTCCAATATTGGAAAAGGCGCAAATTGTCTGTCTTTTACATAACTAATCCATAACACCAGTTTCATTCTCGAATGCCTTTATTTTGTCGTAGGCATCAAGAACAGTTAAAGAACTTCACCGAAGGGGCAGATTTGGTTCATTTAATTCAGGAAAACTGTCTGGAAGATAGGATAGTGGTAATAACCATGCTTCGTCAGTAAGGAGTGACGTAAAATCAGAATTACGTTCATTTACAAACAGTAAAACTCCATGCCTTAATTGAAATAACTTTGTTAGCACTTTGCCCCTGGAAAGCCAGCGAATTTCAGAATGAAGCAAAAGTTGTGCATATTCATTGCCCATTCGCAGAGTGCGGAAAATAACCTGTTATTTAACGGTCGAGCCTTAATAAAATTTACTAGCTTTACAGCCTTGTCTAGCATAGTTTTATATTCTGGTGGCATTCCTTTGGAGGCCAGTGCTTCCCTATGTATGAAAAATATATCTAATTCATGTCCGGAGATACTTCCTTGACCTTAAAAACAACCCCACTGTGCCTGCCTGTAAGGGCGCGAGCTCCATCCGAACAGAAGTCCACACATTTTTCCCAGAAACAACCCACTACGAGCTCCATCCGAACAGAAGTCCACACATTTTCCCAGAAACAACCCACTATGCCTGCCTGTAAGGGCGCGAGCTCCATCCGAACAGAAGTCCACACATTTTTCCCAGAAACAACCCCACTATGCCTGCCTATAAGGGTGTGAGCTCCATACGAACAGAAGCCCACACATTTTGCCCAGAAACAACCCACTATGCCTGCCTGTAAGGGCGCGAGCTCCATCCGAACAGAAGTCCACACATTTTTCCCAGAAACCCCACTATGCCTGCCTATAAGGGCGCGAGCTCCATCCGAACAGAAGCCCACATATTTTCCCAGATACAACCCCACTATGCCTGCCTGTAAGGGCGCGAGCTCTATCCGAACAGAAGCCCCAAAATTTTCCCATCGGATCCTTTTGTCTCTTATGTAATTATGGAGAGTGAAATATTTCTTCTCCGGTTTTTCGGGTTGACAAAGTACTACAAAACAGAATATCGTCATGAATGTTGTTATCGTACGCATATCTTACGTGTCATATTAACTGCATATCATTTGCAGCATCAGTAGTTTGTCTGTTCGTAACGCATAATCAGGGCTCTTCTTAACACTTTCGGTTAACTGAGATTCTACATCTCCTGCCATATCGTTAATTCTGCGACCGACAGTGTCATTCGAAAGAGGAATCAAATCAACATCTTTTAGTAACTTGTGGCCAAACAGTTTTTACCAGATCTTTTATAGCCGGAAGAAGTAAATTTTCCCCGATAGAATGAGGTTTCCCTGTTTTGGCTATGCGCATGCTTAAGAGGTAGGATGCTTTCAGTGCCTTGCTATTAATTGAACCCATGACCGAAACTATATTTTGCCCATTATTTCATGTCCCTAAGCGTCCCCGAAGAAATTCAATTGGCATATTTTTCACGTCACAATATTTAGTTTCTGCCGTCGGAGTTTCGCAGTTTAACACGAAACGCATTGAGGTCTCTGTTCACTTTCATCGCCACCCCAAGCAAACCCGAATTCCAAATATGAACTGGCATATTTCCTGTTATATTTTTTCTTTGAACTGCTAGCTTCTTCGACTTTAATAGTAAGTACCACATTTACTCGCCGTTACAACACGTGTATAACAATTAGGGTTAGCATCACCTTTTTCGTTTGGTTTTCTTTTCAAAATCCCTCTTCTAAGCCACTTTTCCATTATTAAAAATGTTTCCGAAAAATACAGGGTGTCCCAGGAGGAATGGACCAAACTTCGGGAGGGTGTTCCTTATGTTAAAGTATGCCGATATAACCCAAAACACCTATGTCCAAAGTTGAACGGTTACGGAGATAATGGCCAGAGAA